>NW_027125272.1:142500-236000 GCF_033026475.1 Channa argus | reverse complement strand
CCCTTCCTCTCTTCTTTTTTCTTCCCCCCCCTTAAAATTCCCTTTTCAACCAGTGTCCCTAGCTAGTTTTTCAGTACCATTTAGGAAAGTGTTGGGAAGATCTGCATTGTAAAGTCTGAATAGTCCTAAAAAAATGCCATGCTGACCAAAACAAACTACAGTGAGCAGTTACATTACACCATAGTGGATCCGCCTTCCAACCACGTTAGTCTGTTAAACTAAATGTCATTGACATCTTTTGTCAGCTGGACTTGGCACCTAATCTTCTTACCTCTAATCTTCTGGATTAGAGGTACGTAGAACAAGTCCCTCCCCACCCTTCGATAGCTCAGTTGGTAGAGCGGAGGACTGTAGGTTAGTCAGCTGGGATCCTTAAGTCGCTGGTTCAACTCCGGCTCGAAGGAGAACATTTTGGCGGAAAAGTCCAGGTACTGCTCTAACGCCATGGCTATTTGTCCCTATACTAACATCTCCCGCTGCAAGGACATTTTTTCAAAGCTCTGCAACATGTTGCCTTTACTCACCAAAGCTCCTGCTCCAATTTACAGGACTGCTTTTGACCATGGATTAAAACAGGGTTCTCAAGCTTGCGGCCTGCGAGACAATATTTTGTGGCCCTCAGGACGATATGAAAGTTTAATCTTTAGTGCGGCCAGCGAGTTCTATACGAATGGCACTTTCCCGCGTTGTGTGCAGAAGGTTCCTTTTTTTGTGCAAGCTGGAGCTGAACGAACCTACCAATCACACTGGACTATATGGCTCCCGAGGGCGGGCCATCAGCCGGGGTTGATGCAAGCAGAGAAACATTGCACAACTATGGAGGCGCTCGTGTAACATCACATAGCCGTCATAGAATTCCTACTTGTTACTGTGTTTGAAATGAGAATGTTTGACTTCGAGCTGGACGAAGTCAATGTTACCGCCGTTAAGGACCAACACCGACGTTCCGTTGACGATGTCACTAATGGGTGTGGACCTTCAATGGGGCCATTCAGCCAGCTCCCGCCCGCCGTCCCGCTTCGGAGTCAGGCTGGAGCCTCATCAAAGGCTTACCTGCCTCGGTTACATAAGCAACAGAACATCGGTGTTGGGTAGGACGTACAGCTGAATCCATGGGGTTATTATAGAAACTAAAAGCCAGTGAATAACGCCTCCATGGCTGCATCCCATTGTTTTATATAATAAATAATTAATGTTGTCCCAGCTGATAATGAACAGCCCGGTCGCTGTCGAGAAAATTGACCCCCGGCTCCCCTGAGCCTGTGCCTTTTTGGGAGCACATATTTGTGCAAAAAGTTTTTCTATAACTTCAAAAAGTCCAAGTACAGGTCGAGACTTACTGACGATCTTCTTCAAGCCATAGTGAGGGTGTCAACTGCTTCCTCGCTCAAGCCAAATGTGGCTCAGCTATGTGAGAGGAAGCGCTGCCAGGTCTCTGGCAGCAGGAAGCAGGCAAGAGAAGCCATGTTTAGAAAAACCGTTCATGTTCACAAGAACCCATTATAGTTAAAGAACTGTTAGTAGTGATGTTTGAGAAGATTAGATTTTTTGAACAAAGCTTTTTCAGTGGAATACCTGATGCAGCCCAGCCACACCCAGACTCTGCGTCCTGCAGCCCTCAGGTAATTTGAGTTTGAGACCCCTGGAATCAACAGACGGTGGCCTAGCCACCTTCGCGTGAGCCTCCAGGAGTGTTGTTGTGGCCGAGTGGTTAAGGCGATGGACTAGAAATCCATTGGGGTCTCCCCGCGCAGGTTCGAATCCTGCCAACAATGTGAAGTTCCCCTGATGTTGTTTTACCTTGGATAAGGTTCTTGATTGACCATTGCATAATTAGTGTTGTGTTCCTAGCTTGTTTTTCAGTACCAATTGGGAAAGTGTTGGGAACATCTGCTGAGGCATTGTACTGTATATTAATGAATCTGCTGCTGCACATTGTAAAGGCTGAATAGTCCTAAACAAATACCATGCTGACCAAAACAAACTACAGTGAGCAACTACATTGCAACATAGTGGATCCGCCTTCCAACCACATTAGCCTGTTAAACTAAATGTCATTAACATCTTTTGTCAGCTGGACTTGGCACCTAATCCAGGGATGGTGTAATTTGTTAGTGTTTTGGGGTTTTGTATATAGACAGGTTTTAAATTGTTATTGTATATAGTTTTTAGTTGTTGTGTTTGCACTCTCTCTTTAAAAAAATGTGGGGAAAAAAACACAACTCTTGTGGTGTAATAGCAACACATCCATCCTTTGGGTGGAAGACTCCAGGTGCAAATCCTGGCAAGAGTGTGTTAGGTGCACAATCAGTATTTCATTTGCTGGGTTTCATATACCAGTTTTCATTAAGAGATTTTTAATAGAATCTGTCACCCTACTATGTGTTTATATTGAGGTAATAATGGGTGGTTGAGGTGTTTATATTAAGATGTGATTCTAATGATTTGCCCTAATTCATGTTTAAAATGAATTTGAACCATATCTCAATGTATGCTGAAGTATTGACATTTTCTGTGTTACTGTTACTGTGTATTATGGATTTTATATTGAATTTTTCTCCTTTTCTTTCTGTTTCTCTTCCCCCCTTCCTCTCTTCTTTTTTCTTCCCCCCCCCTTAAAATTCCCTTTTCAACCAGTGTCCCTAGCTAGTTTTTCAGTACCATTTATGAAAGTGTTGGGAACATCTGCATTGTAAAGTCTGAATAGTCCTAAAAAAATGCCATGCTGACCAAAACAAACTACAGTGAGCAATTACATTACACCATAGTGGATCCGCATTCCAACCACGTTAGTCTGTTAAACTAAATGTCATTGACATCTTTTGTCAGCTGGACTTGGCACCTAATCCAGAGACAAGCATAAGCCGGTGTAACTAAAAGATGGTTACGTACGTACATGGATTGTTACCATCTTCTGCATTAGAAGTACGTAGAACAAGTCCCTCCCCACCCTTCGATAGCTCAGTTGGTAGAGCGGAGGACTGTAGGTTAGTCAGCTGGGATCTTTAGGTCGCTGGTTCAACTCCGGCTCGAAGGAGAACATTTTGGCGGAACAGTCCAGGTACTGCTCTAACGCCATGGCTACTTGTCCCTATACTAACATCTCCCGCTGCAAGGACATTTTTTCAAAGCTCTGCAACATGTTGCCTTTACTCACCAAAGCTCCTGCTGCCAGTCAGGCTGGAGCCTCATCAAAGGCTTACCTGCCTCGGTTACATAAGCAACAGAACATTGGTGTTGGGTAGGACGTACAGCTGAATCCATGGGGTTATTATAGAAACTAAAAGCCAGTGAATAACGCCTCCATGGCTGCATCCCATTGTTTTATATAATAAATAATTAATGTTGTCCCAGCTGATAATGAACAGCCCGGTCGCTGTCGAGAAAATTGACCCCCGGCTCCCCTGAGCCTGTGCCTTTTTGGGAGCACATATTTGTGCAAAAAGTTTTTCTATAACTTCAAAAAGTCCAAGTACAGGTCGAGACTTACTGACGATCTTCTTCAAGCCATAGTGAGGGTGTCAACTGCTTCCTCGCTCAAGCCAAATGTGGCTCAGCTATGTGAGAGGAAGCGCTGCCAGGTCTCTGGCAGCAGGAAGCAGGCAAGAGAAGCCATGTTTAGAAAAACCGTTCATGTTCACAAGAACCCATTATAGTTAAAGAACTGTTAGTAGTGATGTTTGAGAAGATTAGATTTTTTGAACAAAGCTTTTTCAGTGGAATACCTGATGCAGCCCAGCCACACCCAGACTCTGCGTCCTGCAGCCCTCAGGTAATTTGAGTTTGAGACCCCTGGAATCAACAGACGGTGGGCTAGCCACCTTCGCGTGAGCCTCCAGGAGTGTTGTTGTGGCCGAGTGGTTAAGGCGATGGACTAGAAATCCATTGGGGTCTCCCCGCGCAGGTTCGAATCCTGCCAACAATGTGAAGTTCCCCTGATGTTGTTTTACCTTGGATAAGGTTCTTGATTGACCATTGCATAATTAGTGTTGTGTTCCTAGCTTGTTTTTCAGTACCAATTGGGAAAGTGTTGGGAACATCTGCTGAGGCATTGTACTGTATATTAATGAATCTGCTGCTGCACATTGTAAAGGCTGAAAAGCCCTAAACAAATACCATGCTGACCAAAACAAACTACAGTGAGCAATTACATTGCAACATAGTGGATCCGCCTTCCAACCACATTAGCCTTTTAAACTAAATGTCATTAAAATCTTTGTCAGCTGGACTTGGCACCTAATCCAGGGATGGTGTAATTTGTTAGTGTTTTGGGGTTTTGTATATAGACAGGTTTTAAATTGTTATTGTATATAGTTTTTAGTTGTTGTGTTTGCACTCTCTCTTTAAAAAAATGTGGGGAAAAAAACACAACTCTTGTGGTGTAATAGCAACACATCCATCCTTTGGGTGGAAGACTCCAGGTGCAAATCCTGGCAAGAGTGTGTTAGGTGCACAATCAGTATTTCATTTGCTGGGTTTCATATACCAGTTTTCATTAAGAGATTTTTAATAGAATCTGTCACCCTACTATGTGTTTATATTGAGGTAATAATGGGTGGTTGAGGTGTTTATATTAAGATGTGATTCTAATGATTTGCCCTAATTCATGTTTAAAATGAATTTGAACCATATCTCAATGTATGCTGAAGTATTGACACTTTCTGTGTTACTGTTACTGTGTATTATGGATTTTATATTGAATTTTTCTCCTTTTCTTTCTGTTTCTCTTCCCCCCTTCCTCTCTTCTTTTTTCTTCCCTCCCCTTAAAATTCCCTTTTCAACCAGTGTCCCTAGCTAGTTTTTCAGTACCATTTAGGAAAGTGTTGGGAAGATCTGCATTGTAAAGTCTGAATATTCCTAAAAAAATGCCATGCTGACCAAAACAAACTACAGTGAGCAGTTACATTACACCATAGTGGATCCGCCTTCCAACCACGTTAGTCTGTTAAACTAAATGTCATTGACATCTTTTGTCAGCTGGACTTGGCACCTAATCTTCTTACCTCTAATCTTCTGGATTAGAGGTACGTAGAACAAGTCCCTCCCCACCCTTCGATAGCTCAGTTGGTAGAGCGGAAGACTGTAGGTTAGTCAGCTGGGATCCTTAGGTCGCTGGTTCAACTCCGGCTCGAAGGAGAACATTTTGGCGGAACAGTCCAGGTACTGCTCTAACGCCATGGCTACTTGTCCCTATACTAACATCTCCCGCTGCAAGGACATTTTTTCAAAGCTCTGCAACATGTTGCCTTTACTCACCAAAGCTCCTGCTCCAATTTACAGGACTGCTTTTGACCATGGATTAAAACAGGGTTCTCAAGCTTGCGGCCTGCGAGACAATATTTTGTGGCCCTCAGGACGATATGAAAGTTTAATCTTTAGTGCGGCCAGCGAGTTCTATACGAATGGCACTTTCCCGCGTTGTGTGCAGAAGGTTCCTTTTTTTGTGCAAGCTGGAGCTGAACGAACCTACCAATCACACTGGACTATATGGCTCCCGAGGGCGGGCCATCAGCCGGGGTTGATGCAAGCAGAGAAACATTGCACAACTATGGAGGCGCTCGTGTAACATCACATAGCCGTCATAGAATTCCTACTTGTTACTGTGTTTGAAATGAGAATGTTTGACTTCGAGCTGGACGAAGTCAATGTTACCGCCGTTAAGGACCAACACCGACGTTCCGTTGACGATGTCACTAATGGGTGTGGACCTTCAATGGGGCCATTCAGCCAGCTCCCGCCCGCCGTCCCGCTTCGGAGTCAGGCTGGAGCCTCATCAAAGGCTTACCTGCCTCGGTTACATAAGCAACAGAACATCGGTGTTGGGTAGGACGTACAGCTGAATCCATGGGGTTATTATAGAAACTAAAAGCCAGTGAATAACGCCTCCATGGCTGCATCCCATTGTTTTATATAATAAATAATTAATGTTGTCCCAGCTGATAATGAACAGCCCGGTCGCTGTCGAGAAAATTGACCCCCGGCTCCCCTGAGCCTGTGCCTTTTTGGGAGCACATATTTGTGCAAAAAGTTTTTCTATAACTTCAAAAAGTCCAAGTACAGGTCGAGACTTACTGACGATCTTCTTCAAGCCATAGTGAGGGTGTCAACTGCTTCCTCGCTCAAGCCAAATGTGGCTCAGCTATGTGAGAGGAAGCGCTGCCAGGTCTCTGGCAGCAGGAAGCAGGCAAGAGAAGCCATGTTTAGAAAAACCGTTCATGTTCACAAGAACCCATTATAGTTAAAGAACTGTTAGTAGTGATGTTTGAGAAGATTAGATTTTTTGAACAAAGCTTTTTCATTGGAATACCTGATGCAGCCCAGCCACACCCAGACTCTGCGTCCTGCAGCCCTCAGGTAATTTGAGTTTGAGACCCCTGGAATCAACAGACGGTGGCCTAGCCACCTTCGCGTGAGCCTCCAGGAGTGTTGTTGTGGCCGAGTGGTTAAGGCGATGGACTAGAAATCCATTGGGGTCTCCCCGCGCAGGTTCGAATCCTGCCAACAATGTGAAGCTCCCCTGATGTTGTTTTACCTTGGATAAGGTTCTTGATTGACCATTGCATAATTAGTGTTGTGTTCCTAGCTTGTTTTTCAGTACCAATTGGGAAAGTGTTGGGAACATCTGCTGAGGCATTGTACTGTATATTAATGAATCTGCTGCTGCACATTGTAAAGGCTGAATAGTCCTAAACAAATACCATGCTGACCAAAACAAACTACAGTGAGCAACTACATTGCAACATAGTGGATCCGCCTTCCAACCACATTAGCCTGTTAAACTAAATGTCATTAACATCTTTTGTCAGCTGGACTTGGCACCTAATCCAGGGATGGTGTAATTTGTTAGTGTTTTGGGGTTTTGTATATAGACAGGTTTTAAATTGTTATTGTATATAGTTTTTAGTTGTTGTGTTTGCACTCTCTCTTTAAAAAAATGTGGGGAAAAAAACACAACTCTTGTGGTGTAATAGCAACACATCCATCCTTTGGGTGGAAGACTCCAGGTGCAAATCCTGGCAAGAGTGTGTTAGGTGCACAATCAGTATTTCATTTGCTGGGTTTCATATACCAGTTTTCTTTAAGAGATTTTTAATAGAATCTGTCACCCTACTATGTGTTTATATTGAGGTAATAATGGGTGGTTGAGGTGTTTATATTAAGATGTGATTCTAATGATTTGCCCTAATTCATGTTTAAAATGAATTTGAACCATATCTCAATGTATGCTGAAGTATTGACACTTTCTGTGTTACTGTTACTGTGTATTATGGATTTTATATTGAATTTTTCTCCTTTTCTTTCTGTTTCTCTTCCCCCCTTCCTCTCTTCTTTTTTCTTCCCCCCCCCTTAAAATTCCCTTTTCAACCAGTGACCCTAGCTAGTTTTTCAGTACCATTTATGAAAGTGTTGGGAACATCTGCATTGTAAAGTCTGAATAGTCCTAAAAAAATGCCATGCTGACCAAAACAAACTACAGTGAGCAATTACATTACACCATAGTGGATCCGCATTCCAACCACGTTAGTCTGTTAAACTAAATGTCATTGACATCTTTTGTCAGCTGGACTTGGCACCTAATCCAGAGAAAAGCATGAGCCGGTGTAACTAAAAGATGGTTACGTACGTACATGGATTGTTACCATCTTCTGCATTAGAAGTACGTAGAACAAGTCCCTCCCCACCCTTCGATAGCTCAGTTGGTAGAGCGGAGGACTGTAGGTTAGTCAGCTGGGATCCTTAGGTTGCTGGTTCAACTCCGGCTCGAAGGAGAACATTTTGGCGGACCAGTCCAGGTACTGCTCTAACGCCATGGCTACTTGTCCCTATACTAACATCTCCCGCTGCAAGGACATTTTTTCAAAGCTCTGCAACATGTTGCCTTTACTCACCAAAGCTCCTGCTCCAATTTACAGGACTGCTTTTGACCATGGATTAAAACAGGGTTCTCAAGCTTGCGGCCTGCGAGACAATATTTTGTGGCCCTCAGGACGATATGAAAGTTTAATCTTTAGTGCGGCCAGTGAGTTCTATACGAATGGCACTTTCCCGCGTTGTGTGCAGAAGGTTCCTTTTTTTGTGCAAGCTGGAGCTGAACGAACCTACCAATCACACTGGACTATATGGCTCCCGAGGGCGGGCCATCAGCCGGGGTTGATGCAAGCAGAGAAACATTGCACAACTATGGAGGCGCTCGTGTAACATCACATAGCCGTCATAGAATTCCTACTTGTTACTGTGTTTGAAATGAGAATGTTTGACTTCGAGCTGGACGAAGTCAATGTTACCGCCGTTAAGGACCAACACCGACGTTCCGTTGACGATGTCACTAATGGGTGTGGACCTTCAATGGGGCCATTCAGCCAGCTCCCGCCCGCCGTCCCGCTTCGGAGTCAGGCTGGAGCCTCATCAAAGGCTTACCTGCCTCGGTTACATAAGCAACAGAACATCGGTGTTGGGTAGGACGTACAGCTGAATCCATGGGGTTATTATAGAAACTAAAAGCCAGTGAATAACGCCTCCATGGCTGCATCCCATTGTTTTATATAATAAATAATTAATGTTGTCCCAGCTGATAATGAACAGCCCGGTCGCTGTCGAGAAAATTGACCCCCGGCTCCCCTGAGCCTGTGCCTTTTTGGGAGCACATATTTGTGCAAAAAGTTTTTCTATAACTTCAAAAAGTCCAAGTACAGGTCGAGACTTACTGACGATCTTCTTCAAGCCATAGTGAGGGTGTCAACTGCTTCCTCGCTCAAGCCAAATGTGGCTCAGCTATGTGAGAGGAAGCGCTGCCAGGTCTCTGGCAGCAGGAAGCAGGCAAGAGAAGCCATGTTTACAAAAACCGTTAATGTTCAAAAGAACCCATTATAGTTAAAGAACTGTTAGTAGTGATGTTTGAGAAGATTAGATTTTTTGAACAAAGCTTTTTCAGTGGAATACCTGATGCAGCCCAGCCACACCCAGACTCTGCATCCTGCAGCCCTCAGGTAATTTGAGTTTGAGACCCCTGGAATCAACAGACGGTGGCCTAGCCACCTTCGCGTGAGCCTCCAGGAGTGTTGTTGTGGCCGAGTGGTTAAGGTGATGGACTAGAAATCCATTGGGGTCTCCCCGCGCAGGTTCGAATCCTGCCAACAATGTGAAGTTCCCCTGATGTTGTTTTACCTTGGATAAGATTCTTGATTGACCATTGCATAATTAGTGTTGTGTTCCTAGCTTGTTTTTCAGTACCAATTGGGAAAGTGTTGGGAACATCTGCTGAGGCATTGTACTGTATATTAATGAATATGCTGCTGCACATTGTAAAGGCTGAATAGTCCTAAATAAATACCATGCTGACCAAAACAAACTACAGTGAGCAATTACATTGCAACATAGTGGATCCGCCTTCCAACCACATTAGCTTTTAAACTAAATGTCATTAAAATTTTTTGTCAGCTGGACTTGGCACCTAATCCAGGGATGGTGTAATTTGTTAGTGTTTTGGGGTTTTGTATATAGACAGGTTTTAAATTGTTATTGTATATAGTTTTTAGTTGTTGTGTTTGCACTCTCTCTTTAAAAAAATGTGGGGAAAAAAACACAACCCTTGTGGTGTAATAGCAACACATCCATCCTTTGGGTGGAAGACTCCAGGTGCAAATCCTGGCAAGAGTGTGTTAGGTGCACAATCAGTATTTCATTTGCTGGGTTTCATATACCAGTTTTCATTAAGAGATTTTTAATAGAATCTGTCACCCTACTATGTGTTTATATTGAGGTAATAATGGGTGGTTGAGGTGTTTATATTAAGATGTGATTCTAATGATTTGCCCTAATTCATGTTTAAAATGAATTTGAACCATATCTCAATGTATGCTGAAGTATTGACACTTTCTGTGTTACTGTTACTGTGTATTATGGATTTTATATTGAATTTTTCTCCTTTTCTTTCTGTTTCTCTTCCCCCCTTCCTCTCTTCTTTTTTCTTCCCCCCCCTTAAAATTCCCTTTTCAACCAGTGTCCCTAGCTAGTTTTTCAGTACCATTTAGGAAAGTGTTGGGAAGATCTGCATTGTAAAGTCTGAATATTCCTAAAAAAATGCCATGCTGACCAAAACAAACTACAGTGAGCAGTTACATTACACCATAGTGGATCCGCCCTCCAACCACGTTAGTCTGTTAAACTAAATGTCATTGACATCTTTTGTCAGCTGGACTTGGCACCTAATCTTCTTACCTCTAATCTTCTGGGTTAGAGGTACGTAGAACAAGTCCCTCCCCACCCTTCGATAGCTCAGTTGGTAGAGCGGAGGACTGTAGGTTAGTCAGCTGGGATCCTTAGGTCGCTGGTTCAACTCCGGCTCGAAGGAGAACATTTTGGCGGAACAGTCCAGGTACTGCTCTAACGCCATGGCTACTTGTCCCTATACTAACATCTCCCGCTGCAAGGACATTTTTTCAAAGCTCTGCAACATGTTGCCTTTACTCACCAAAGCTCCTGCTCCAATTTACAGGACTGCTTTTGACCATGGATTAAAACAGGGTTCTCAAGCTTGCGGCCTGCGAGACAATATTTTGTGGCCCTCAGGACGATATGAAAGTTTAATCTTTAGTGCGGCCAGCGAGTTCTATACGAATGGCACTTTCCCGCGTTGTGTGCAGAAGGTTCCTTTTTTTGTGCAAGCTGGAGCTGAACGAACCTACCAATCACACTGGACTATATGGCTCCCGAGGGCGGGCCATCAGCCGGGGTTGATGCAAGCAGAGAAACATTGCACAACTATGGAGGCGCTCGTGTAACATCACATAGCCGTCATAGAATTCCTACTTGTTACTGTGTTTGAAATGAGAATGTTTGACTTCGAGCTGGACGAAGTCAATGTTACCGCCGTTAAGGACCAACACCGACGTTCCGTTGACGATGTCACTAATGGGTGTGGACCTTCAATGGGGCCATTCAGCCAGCTCCCGCCCGCCGTCCCGCTTCGGAGTCAGGCTGGAGCCTCATCAAAGGCTTACCTGCCTCGGTTACATAAGCAACAGAACATTGGTGTTGGGTAGGACGTACAGCTGAATCCATGGGGTTATTATAGAAACTAAAAGCCAGTGAATAACGCCTCCATGGCTGCATCCCATTGTTTTATATAATAAATAATTAATGTTGTCCCAGCTGATAATGAACAGCCCGGTCGCTGTCGAGAAAATTGACCCCCGGCTCCCCTGAGCCTGTGCCTTTTTGGGAGCACATATTTGTGCAAAAAGTTTTTCTATAACTTCAAAAAGTCCAAGTACAGGTCGAGACTTACTGACGATCTTCTTCAAGCCATAGTGAGGGTGTCAACTGCTTCCTCGCTCAAGCCAAATGTGGCTCAGCTATGTGAGAGGAAGCGCTGCCAGGTCTCTGGCAGCAGGAAGCAGGCAAGAGAAGCCATGTTTAGAAAAACCGTTAATGTTCACAAGAACCCATTATAGTTAAAGAACTGTTAGTAGTGATGTTTGAGAAGATTAGATTTTTTGAACAAAGCTTTTTCAGTGGAATACCTGATGCAGCCCAGCCACACCCAGACTCTGCGTCCTGCAGCCCTCAGGTAATTTGAGTTTGAGACCCCTGGAATCAACAGACGGTGGCCTAGCCACCTTCGCGTGAGCCTCCAGGAGTGTTGTTGTGGCCGAGTGGTTAAGGCGATGGACTAGAAATCCATTGGGGTCTCCCCGCGCAGGTTCGAATCCTGCCAACAACGTGAAGTTCCCCTGATGTTGTTTTACCTTGGATAAGGTTCTTGATTGACCATTGCATAATTAGTGTTGTGTTCCTAGCTTGTTTTTCAGTACCAATTGGGAAAGTGTTGGGAACATCTGCTGAGGCATTGTACTGTATATTAATGAATATGCTGCTGCACATTGTAAAGGCTGAATAGTCCTAAACAAATACCATGCTGACCAAAACGAACTACAGTGAGCAATTACATTGCAACATAGTGGATCCGCCTTCCAACCACATTAGCCTTTTAAACTAAATGTCATTAAAATCTTTTGTCAGCTGGACTTGGCACCTAATCCAGGGATGGTGTAATTTGTTAGTGTTTTGGGGTTTTGTATATAGACAGGTTTTAAATTGTTATTGTATATAGTTTTTAGTTGTTGTGTTTGCACTCTCTCTTTAAAAAAATGTGGGGAAAAAAACACAACTCTTGTGGTGTAATAGCAACACATCCATCCTTTGGGTGGAAGACTCCAGGTGCAAATCCTGGCAAGAGTGTGTTAGGTGCACAATCAGTATTTCATTTGCTGGGTTTCATATACCAGTTTTCATTAAGAGATTTTTAATAGAATCTGTCACCCTACTATGTGTTTATATTGAGGTAATAATGGGTGGTTGAGGTGTTTATATTAAGATGTGATTCTAATGATTTGCCCTAATTCATGTTTAAAATGAATTTGAACCATATCTCAATGTATGCTGAAGTATTGACACTTTCTGTGTTACTGTTACTGTGTATTATGGATTTTATATTGAATTTTTCTCCTTTTCTTTCTGTTTCTCTTCCCCCCTTCCTCTCTTCTTTTTTCTTCCCCCCCCTTAAAATTCCCTTTTCAACCAGTGTCCCTAGCTAGTTTTTCAGTACCATTTAGGAAAGTGTTGGGAAGATCTGCATTGTAAAGTCTGAATATTCCTAAAAAAATGCCATGCTGACCAAAACAAACTACAGTGAGCAGTTACATTACACCATAGTGGATCCGCCTTCCAACCACGTTAGTCTGTTAAACTAAATGTCATTGACATCTTTTGTCAGCTGGACTTGGCACCTAATCTTCTTACCTCTAATCTTCTGGATTAGAGGTACGTAGAACAAGTCCCTCCCCACCCTTCGATAGCTCAGTTGGTAGAGCGGAGGACTGTAGGTTAGTCAGCTGGGATCCTTAAGTCGCTGGTTCAACTCCGGCTCGAAGGAGAACATTTTGGCGGAAAAGTCCAGGTACTGCTCTAACGCCATGGCTATTTGTCCCTATACTAACATCTCCCGCTGCAAGGACATTTTTTCAAAGCTCTGCAACATGTTGCCTTTACTCACCAAAGCTCCTGCTCCAATTTACAGGACTGCTTTTGACCATGGATTAAAACAGGGTTCTCAAGCTTGCGGCCTGCGAGACAATATTTTGTGGCCCTCAGGACGATATGAAAGTTTAATCTTTAGTGCGGCCAGCGAGTTCTATACGAATGGCACTTTCCCGCGTTGTGTGCAGAAGGTTCCTTTTTTTGTGCAAGCTGGAGCTGAACGAACCTACCAATCACACTGGACTATATGGCTCCCGAGGGCGGGCCATCAGCCGGGGTTGATGCAAGCAGAGAAACATTGCACAACTATGGAGGCGCTCGTGTAACATCACATAGCCGTCATAGAATTCCTACTTGTTACTGTGTTTGAAATGAGAATGTTTGACTTCGAGCTGGACGAAGTCAATGTTACCGCCGTTAAGGACCAACACCGACGTTCCGTTGACGATGTCACTAATGGGTGTGGACCTTCAATGGGGCCATTCAGCCAGCTCCCGCCCGCCGTCCCGCTTCGGAGTCAGGCTGGAGCCTCATCAAAGGCTTACCTGCCTCGGTTACATAAGCAACAGAACATCGGTGTTGGGTAGGACGTACAGCTGAATCCATGGGGTTATTATAGAAACTAAAAGCCAGTGAATAACGCCTCCATGGCTGCATCCCATTGTTTTATATAATAAATAATTAATGTTGTCCCAGCTGATAATGAACAGCCCGGTCGCTGTCGAGAAAATTGACCCCCGGCTCCCCTGAGCCTGTGCCTTTTTGGGAGCACATATTTGTGCAAAAAGTTTTTCTATAACTTCAAAAAGTCCAAGTACAGGTCGAGACTTACTGACGATCTTCTTCAAGCCATAGTGAGGGTGTCAACTGCTTCCTCGCTCAAGCCAAATGTGGCTCAGCTATGTGAGAGGAAGCGCTGCCAGGTCTCTGGCAGCAGGAAGCAGGCAAGAGAAGCCATGTTTAGAAAAACCGTTCATGTTCACAAGAACCCATTATAGTTAAAGAACTGTTAGTAGTGATGTTTGAGAAGATTAGATTTTTTGAACAAAGCTTTTTCAGTGGAATACCTGATGCAGCCCAGCCACACCCAGACTCTGCGTCCTGCAGCCCTCAGGTAATTTGAGTTTGAGACCCCTGGAATCAACAGACGGTGGCCTAGCCACCTTCGCGTGAGCCTCCAGGAGTGTTGTTGTGGCCGAGTGGTTAAGGCGATGGACTAGAAATCCATTGGGGTCTCCCCGCGCAGGTTCGAATCCTGCCAACAATGTGAAGTTCCCCTGATGTTGTTTTACCTTGGATAAGGTTCTTGATTGACCATTGCATAATTAGTGTTGTGTTCCTAGCTTGTTTTTCAGTACCAATTGGGAAAGTGTTGGGAACATCTGCTGAGGCATTGTACTGTATATTAATGAATCTGCTGCTGCACATTGTAAAGGCTGAATAGTCCTAAACAAATACCATGCTGACCAAAACAAACTACAGTGAGCAACTACATTGCAACATAGTGGATCCGCCTTCCAACCACATTAGCCTGTTAAACTAAATGTCATTAACATCTTTTGTCAGCTGGACTTGGCACCTAATCCAGGGATGGTGTAATTTGTTAGTGTTTTGGGGTTTTGTATATAGACAGGTTTTAAATTGTTATTGTATATAGTTTTTAGTTGTTGTGTTTGCACTCTCTCTTTAAAAAAATGTGGGGAAAAAAACACAACTCTTGTGGTGTAATAGCAACACATCCATCCTTTGGGTGGAAGACTCCAGGTGCAAATCCTGGCAAGAGTGTGTTAGGTGCACAATCAGTATTTCATTTGCTGGGTTTCATATACCAGTTTTCATTAAGAGATTTTTAATAGAATCTGTCACCCTACTATGTGTTTATATTGAGGTAATAATGGGTGGTTGAGGTGTTTATATTAAGATGTGATTCTAATGATTTGCCCTAATTCATGTTTAAAATGAATTTGAACCATATCTCAATGTATGCTGAAGTATTGACATTTTCTGTGTTACTGTTACTGTGTATTATGGATTTTATATTGAATTTTTCTCCTTTTCTTTCTGTTTCTCTTCCCCCCTTCCTCTCTTCTTTTTTCTTCCCCCCCCCTTAAAATTCCCTTTTCAACCAGTGTCCCTAGCTAGTTTTTCAGTACCATTTATGAAAGTGTTGGGAACATCTGCATTGTAAAGTCTGAATAGTCCTAAAAAAATGCCATGCTGACCAAAACAAACTACAGTGAGCAATTACATTACACCATAGTGGATCCGCATTCCAACCACGTTAGTCTGTTAAACTAAATGTCATTGACATCTTTTGTCAGCTGGACTTGGCACCTAATCCAGAGACAAGCATAAGCCGGTGTAACTAAAAGATGGTTACGTACGTACATGGATTGTTACCATCTTCTGCATTAGAAGTACGTAGAACAAGTCCCTCCCCACCCTTCGATAGCTCAGTTGGTAGAGCGGAGGACTGTAGGTTAGTCAGCTGGGATCTTTAGGTCGCTGGTTCAACTCCGGCTCGAAGGAGAACATTTTGGCGGAACAGTCCAGGTACTGCTCTAACGCCATGGCTACTTGTCCCTATACTAACATCTCCCGCTGCAAGGACATTTTTTCAAAGCTCTGCAACATGTTGCCTTTACTCACCAAAGCTCCTGCTGCCAGTCAGGCTGGAGCCTCATCAAAGGCTTACCTGCCTCGGTTACATAAGCAACAGAACATTGGTGTTGGGTAGGACGTACAGCTGAATCCATGGGGTTATTATAGAAACTAAAAGCCAGTGAATAACGCCTCCATGGCTGCATCCCATTGTTTTATATAATAAATAATTAATGTTGTCCCAGCTGATAATGAACAGCCCGGTCGCTGTCGAGAAAATTGACCCCCGGCTCCCCTGAGCCTGTGCCTTTTTGGGAGCACATATTTGTGCAAAAAGTTTTTCTATAACTTCAAAAAGTCCAAGTACAGGTCGAGACTTACTGACGATCTTCTTCAAGCCATAGTGAGGGTGTCAACTGCTTCCTCGCTCAAGCCAAATGTGGCTCAGCTATGTGAGAGGAAGCGCTGCCAGGTCTCTGGCAGCAGGAAGCAGGCAAGAGAAGCCATGTTTAGAAAAACCGTTCATGTTCACAAGAACCCATTATAGTTAAAGAACTGTTAGTAGTGATGTTTGAGAAGATTAGATTTTTTGAACAAAGCTTTTTCAGTGGAATACCTGATGCAGCCCAGCCACACCCAGACTCTGCGTCCTGCAGCCCTCAGGTAATTTGAGTTTGAGACCCCTGGAATCAACAGACGGTGGGCTAGCCACCTTCGCGTGAGCCTCCAGGAGTGTTGTTGTGGCCGAGTGGTTAAGGCGATGGACTAGAAATCCATTGGGGTCTCCCCGCGCAGGTTCGAATCCTGCCAACAATGTGAAGTTCCCCTGATGTTGTTTTACCTTGGATAAGGTTCTTGATTGACCATTGCATAATTAGTGTTGTGTTCCTAGCTTGTTTTTCAGTACCAATTGGGAAAGTGTTGGGAACATCTGCTGAGGCATTGTACTGTATATTAATGAATCTGCTGCTGCACATTGTAAAGGCTGAAAAGCCCTAAACAAATACCATGCTGACCAAAACAAACTACAGTGAGCAATTACATTGCAACATAGTGGATCCGCCTTCCAACCACATTAGCCTTTTAAACTAAATGTCATTAAAATCTTTGTCAGCTGGACTTGGCACCTAATCCAGGGATGGTGTAATTTGTTAGTGTTTTGGGGTTTTGTATATAGACAGGTTTTAAATTGTTATTGTATATAGTTTTTAGTTGTTGTGTTTGCACTCTCTCTTTAAAAAAATGTGGGGAAAAAAACACAACTCTTGTGGTGTAATAGCAACACATCCATCCTTTGGGTGGAAGACTCCAGGTGCAAATCCTGGCAAGAGTGTGTTAGGTGCACAATCAGTATTTCATTTGCTGGGTTTCATATACCAGTTTTCATTAAGAGATTTTTAATAGAATCTGTCACCCTACTATGTGTTTATATTGAGGTAATAATGGGTGGTTGAGGTGTTTATATTAAGATGTGATTCTAATGATTTGCCCTAATTCATGTTTAAAACGAATTTGAACCATATCTCAATGTATGCTGAAGTACTGACACTTTCTGTGTTACTGTTACTGTGTATTATGGATTTTATATTGAATTTTTCTCCTTTTCTTTCTGTTTCTCTTCCCCCCTTCCTCTCTTCTTTTTTCTTCCCTCCCCTTAAAATTCCCTTTTCAACCAGTGTCCCTAGCTAGTTTTTCAGTACCATTTAGGAAAGTGTTGGGAAGATCTGCATTGTAAAGTCTGAATATTCCTAAAAAAATGCCATGCTGACCAAAACAAACTACAGTGAGCAGTTACATTACACCATAGTGGATCCGCCTTCCAACCACGTTAGTCTGTTAAACTAAATGTCATTGACATCTTTTGTCAGCTGGACTTGGCACCTAATCTTCTTACCTCTAATCTTCTGGATTAGAGGTACGTAGAACAAGTCCCTCCCCACCCTTCGATAGCTCAGTTGGTAGAGCGGAAGACTGTAGGTTAGTCAGCTGGGATCCTTAGGTCGCTGGTTCAACTCCGGCTCGAAGGAGAACATTTTGGCGGAACAGTCCAGGTACTGCTCTAACGCCATGGCTACTTGTCCCTATACTAACATCTCCCGCTGCAAGGACATTTTTTCAAAGCTCTGCAACATGTTGCCTTTACTCACCAAAGCTCCTGCTCCAATTTACAGGACTGCTTTTGACCATGGATTAAAACAGGGTTCTCAAGCTTGCGGCCTGCGAGACAATATTTTGTGGCCCTCAGGACGATATGAAAGTTTAATCTTTAGTGCGGCCAGCGAGTTCTATACGAATGGCACTTTCCCGCGTTGTGTGCAGAAGGTTCCTTTTTTTGTGCAAGCTGGAGCTGAACGAACCTACCAATCACACTGGACTATATGGCTCCCGAGGGCGGGCCATCAGCCGGGGTTGATGCAAGCAGAGAAACATTGCACAACTATGGAGGCGCTCGTGTAACATCACATAGCCGTCATAGAATTCCTACTTGTTACTGTGTTTGAAATGAGAATGTTTGACTTCGAGCTGGACGAAGTCAATGTTACCGCCGTTAAGGACCAACACCGACGTTCCGTTGACGATGTCACTAATGGGTGTGGACCTTCAATGGGGCCATTCAGCCAGCTCCCGCCCGCCGTCCCGCTTCGGAGTCAGGCTGGAGCCTCATCAAAGGCTTACCTGCCTCGGTTACATAAGCAACAGAACATCGGTGTTGGGTAGGACGTACAGCTGAATCCATGGGGTTATTATAGAAACTAAAAGCCAGTGAATAACGCCTCCATGGCTGCATCCCATTGTTTTATATAATAAATAATTAATGTTGTCCCAGCTGATAATGAACAGCCCGGTCGCTGTCGAGAAAATTGACCCCCGGCTCCCCTGAGCCTGTGCCTTTTTGGGAGCACATATTTGTGCAAAAAGTTTTTCTATAACTTCAAAAAGTCCAAGTACAGGTCGAGACTTACTGACGATCTTCTTCAAGCCATAGTGAGGGTGTCAACTGCTTCCTCGCTCAAGCCAAATGTGGCTCAGCTATGTGAGAGGAAGCGCTGCCAGGTCTCTGGCAGCAGGAAGCAGGCAAGAGAAGCCATGTTTAGAAAAACCGTTCATGTTCACAAGAACCCATTATAGTTAAAGAACTGTTAGTAGTGATGTTTGAGAAGATTAGATTTTTTGAACAAAGCTTTTTCATTGGAATACCTGATGCAGCCCAGCCACACCCAGACTCTGCGTCCTGCAGCCCTCAGGTAATTTGAGTTTGAGACCCCTGGAATCAACAGACGGTGGCCTAGCCACCTTCGCGTGAGCCTCCAGGAGTGTTGTTGTGGCCGAGTGGTTAAGGCGATGGACTAGAAATCCATTGGGGTCTCCCCGCGCAGGTTCGAATCCTGCCAACAATGTGAAGCTCCCCTGATGTTGTTTTACCTTGGATAAGGTTCTTGATTGACCATTGCATAATTAGTGTTGTGTTCCTAGCTTGTTTTTCAGTACCAATTGGGAAAGTGTTGGGAACATCTGCTGAGGCATTGTACTGTATATTAATGAATCTGCTGCTGCACATTGTAAAGGCTGAATAGTCCTAAACAAATACCATGCTGACCAAAACAAACTACAGTGAGCAACTACATTGCAACATAGTGGATCCGCCTTCCAACCACATTAGCCTGTTAAACTAAATGTCATTAACATCTTTTGTCAGCTGGACTTGGCACCTAATCCAGGGATGGTGTAATTTGTTAGTGTTTTGGGGTTTTGTATATAGACAGGTTTTAAATTGTTATTGTATATAGTTTTTAGTTGTTGTGTTTGCACTCTCTCTTTAAAAAAATGTGGGGAAAAAAACACAACTCTTGTGGTGTAATAGCAACACATCCATCCTTTGGGTGGAAGACTCCAGGTGCAAATCCTGGCAAGAGTGTGTTAGGTGCACAATCAGTATTTCATTTGCTGGGTTTCATATACCAGTTTTCTTTAAGAGATTTTTAATAGAATCTGTCACCCTACTATGTGTTTATATTGAGGTAATAATGGGTGGTTGAGGTGTTTATATTAAGATGTGATTCTAATGATTTGCCCTAATTCATGTTTAAAATGAATTTGAACCATATCTCAATGTATGCTGAAGTATTGACACTTTCTGTGTTACTGTTACTGTGTATTATGGATTTTATATTGAATTTTTCTCCTTTTCTTTCTGTTTCTCTTCCCCCCTTCCTCTCTTCTTTTTTCTTCCCCCCCCCTTAAAATTCCCTTTTCAACCAGTGACCCTAGCTAGTTTTTCAGTACCATTTATGAAAGTGTTGGGAACATCTGCATTGTAAAGTCTGAATAGTCCTAAAAAAATGCCATGCTGACCAAAACAAACTACAGTGAGCAATTACATTACACCATAGTGGATCCGCATTCCAACCACGTTAGTCTGTTAAACTAAATGTCATTGACATCTTTTGTCAGCTGGACTTGGCACCTAATCCAGAGAAAAGCATGAGCCGGTGTAACTAAAAGATGGTTACGTACGTACATGGATTGTTACCATCTTCTGCATTAGAAGTACGTAGAACAAGTCCCTCCCCACCCTTCGATAGCTCAGTTGGTAGAGCGGAGGACTGTAGGTTAGTCAGCTGGGATCCTTAGGTTGCTGGTTCAACTCCGGCTCGAAGGAGAACATTTTGGCGGACCAGTCCAGGTACTGCTCTAACGCCATGGCTACTTGTCCCTATACTAACATCTCCCGCTGCAAGGACATTTTTTCAAAGCTCTGCAACATGTTGCCTTTACTCACCAAAGCTCCTGCTCCAATTTACAGGACTGCTTTTGACCATGGATTAAAACAGGGTTCTCAAGCTTGCGGCCTGCGAGACAATATTTTGTGGCCCTCAGGACGATATGAAAGTTTAATCTTTAGTGCGGCCAGTGAGTTCTATACGAATGGCACTTTCCCGCGTTGTGTGCAGAAGGTTCCTTTTTTTGTGCAAGCTGGAGCTGAACGAACCTACCAATCACACTGGACTATATGGCTCCCGAGGGCGGGCCATCAGCCGGGGTTGATGCAAGCAGAGAAACATTGCACAACTATGGAGGCGCTCGTGTAACATCACATAGCCGTCATAGAATTCCTACTTGTTACTGTGTTTGAAATGAGAATGTTTGACTTCGAGCTGGACGAAGTCAATGTTACCGCCGTTAAGGACCAACACCGACGTTCCGTTGACGATGTCACTAATGGGTGTGGACCTTCAATGGGGCCATTCAGCCAGCTCCCGCCCGCCGTCCCGCTTCGGAGTCAGGCTGGAGCCTCATCAAAGGCTTACCTGCCTCGGTTACATAAGCAACAGAACATCGGTGTTGGGTAGGACGTACAGCTGAATCCATGGGGTTATTATAGAAACTAAAAGCCAGTGAATAACGCCTCCATGGCTGCATCCCATTGTTTTATATAATAAATAATTAATGTTGTCCCAGCTGATAATGAACAGCCCGGTCGCTGTCGAGAAAATTGACCCCCGGCTCCCCTGAGCCTGTGCCTTTTTGGGAGCACATATTTGTGCAAAAAGTTTTTCTATAACTTCAAAAAGTCCAAGTACAGGTCGAGACTTACTGACGATCTTCTTCAAGCCATAGTGAGGGTGTCAACTGCTTCCTCGCTCAAGCCAAATGTGGCTCAGCTATGTGAGAGGAAGCGCTGCCAGGTCTCTGGCAGCAGGAAGCAGGCAAGAGAAGCCATGTTTACAAAAACCGTTAATGTTCAAAAGAACCCATTATAGTTAAAGAACTGTTAGTAGTGATGTTTGAGAAGATTAGATTTTTTGAACAAAGCTTTTTCAGTGGAATACCTGATGCAGCCCAGCCACACCCAGACTCTGCGTCCTGCAGCCCTCAGGTAATTTGAGTTTGAGACCCCTGGAATCAACAGACGGTGGCCTAGCCACCTTCGCGTGAGCCTCCAGGAGTGTTGTTGTGGCCGAGTGGTTAAGGTGATGGACTAGAAATCCATTGGGGTCTCCCCGCGCAGGTTCGAATCCTGCCAACAACGTGAAGTTCCCCTGATGTTGTTTTACCTTGGATAAGATTCTTGATTGACCATTGCATAATTAGTGTTGTGTTCCTAGCTTGTTTTTCAGTACCAATTGGGAAAGTGTTGGGAACATCTGCTGAGGCATTGTACTGTATATTAATGAATATGCTGCTGCACATTGTAAAGGCTGAATAGTCCTAAATAAATACCATGCTGACCAAAACAAACTACAGTGAGCAATTACATTGCAACATAGTGGATCCGCCTTCCAACCACATTAGCTTTTAAACTAAATGTCATTAAAATTTTTTGTCAGCTGGACTTGGCACCTAATCCAGGGATGGTGTAATTTGTTAGTGTTTTGGGGTTTTGTATATAGACAGGTTTTAAATTGTTATTGTATATAGTTTTTAGTAGTTGTGTTTGCACTCTCTCTTTAAAAAAATGTGGGGAAAAAAACACAACCCTTGTGGTGTAATAGCAACACATCCATCCTTTGGGTGGAAGACTCCAGGTGCAAATCCTGGCAAGAGTGTGTTAGGTGCACAATCAGTATTTCATTTGCTGGGTTTCATATACCAGTTTTCATTAAGAGATTTTTAATAGAATCTGTCACCCTACTATGTGTTTATATTGAGGTAATAATGGGTGGTTGAGGTGTTTATATTAAGATGTGATTCTAATGATTTGCCCTAATTCATGTTTAAAATGAATTTGAACCATATCTCAATGTATGCTGAAGTATTGACACTTTCTGTGTTACTGTTACTGTGTATTATGGATTTTATATTGAATTTTTCTCCTTTTCTTTCTGTTTCTCTTCCCCCCTTCCTCTCTTCTTTTTTCTTCCCCCCCCTTAAAATTCCCTTTTCAACCAGTGTCCCTAGCTAGTTTTTCAGTACCATTTAGGAAAGTGTTGGGAAGATCTGCATTGTAAAGTCTGAATATTCCTAAAAAAATGCCATGCTGACCAAAACAAACTACAGTGAGCAGTTACATTACACCATAGTGGATCCGCCCTCCAACCACGTTAGTCTGTTAAACTAAATGTCATTGACATCTTTTGTCAGCTGGACTTGGCACCTAATCTTCTTACCTCTAATCTTCTGGGTTAGAGGTACGTAGAACAAGTCCCTCCCCACCCTTCGATAGCTCAGTTGGTAGAGCGGAGGACTGTAGGTTAGTCAGCTGGGATCCTTAGGTCGCTGGTTCAACTCCGGCTCGAAGGAGAACATTTTGGCGGAACAGTCCAGGTACTGCTCTAACGCCATGGCTACTTGTCCCTATACTAACATCTCCCGCTGCAAGGACATTTTTTCAAAGCTCTGCAACATGTTGCCTTTACTCACCAAAGCTCCTGCTCCAATTTACAGGACTGCTTTTGACCATGGATTAAAACAGGGTTCTCAAGCTTGCGGCCTGCGAGACAATATTTTGTGGCCCTCAGGACGATATGAAAGTTTAATCTTTAGTGCGGCCAGCGAGTTCTATACGAATGGCACTTTCCCGCGTTGTGTGCAGAAGGTTCCTTTTTTTGTGCAAGCTGGAGCTGAACGAACCTACCAATCACACTGGACTATATGGCTCCCGAGGGCGGGCCATCAGCCGGGGTTGATGCAAGCAGAGAAACATTGCACAACTATGGAGGCGCTCGTGTAACATCACATAGCCGTCATAGAATTCCTACTTGTTACTGTGTTTGAAATGAGAATGTTTGACTTCGAGCTGGACGAAGTCAATGTTACCGCCGTTAAGGACCAACACCGACGTTCCGTTGACGATGTCACTAATGGGTGTGGACCTTCAATGGGGCCATTCAGCCAGCTCCCGCCCGCCGTCCCGCTTCGGAGTCAGGCTGGAGCCTCATCAAAGGCTTACCTGCCTCGGTTACATAAGCAACAGAACATCGGTGTTGGGTAGGACGTACAGCTGAATCCATGGGGTTATTATAGAAACTAAAAGCCAGTGAATAACGCCTCCATGGCTGCATCCCATTGTTTTATATAATAAATAATTAATGTTGTCCCAGCTGATAATGAACAGCCCGGTCGCTGTCGAGAAAATTGACCCCCGGCTCCCCTGAGCCTGTGCCTTTTTGGGAGCACATATTTGTGCAAAAAGTTTTTCTATAACTTCAAAAAGTCCAAGTACAGGTCGAGACTTACTGACGATCTTCTTCAAGCCATAGTGAGGGTGTCAACTGCTTCCTCGCTCAAGCCAAATGTGGCTCAGCTATGTGAGAGGAAGCGCTGCCAGGTCTCTGGCAGCAGGAAGCAGGCAAGAGAAGCCATGTTTAGAAAAACCGTTAATGTTCAAAAGAACCCATTATAGTTAAAGAACTGTTAGTAGTGATGTTTGAGAAGATTAGATTTTTTGAACAAAGCTTTTTCAGTGGAATACCTGATGCAGCCCAGCCACACCCAGACTCTGCGTCCTGCAGCCCTCAGGTAATTTGAGTTTGAGACCCCTGGAATCAACAGACGGTGGCCTAGCCACCTTCGCGTGAGCCTCCAGGAGTGTTGTTGTGGCCGAGTGGTTAAGGTGATGGACTAGAAATCCATTGGGGTCTCCCCGCGCAGGTTCGAATCCTGCCAACAACGTGAAGTTCCCCTGATGTTGTTTTACCTTGGATAAGGTTCTTGATTGACCATTGCATAATTAGTGTTGTGTTCCTAGCTTGTTTTTCAGTACCAATTGGGAAAGTGTTGGGAACATCTGCTGAGGCATTGTACTGTATATTAATGAATATGCTGCTGCACATTGTAAAGGCTGAATAGTCCTAAACAAATACCATGCTGACCAAAACAAACTACAGTGAGCAATTACATTGCAACATAGTGGATCCGCCTTCCAACCACATTAGCCTTTTAAACTAAATGTCATTAAAATCTTTTGTCAGCTGGACTTGGCACCTAATCCAGGGATGGTGTAATTTGTTAGTGTTTTGGGGTTTTGTATATAGACAGGTTTTAAATTGTTATTGTATATAGTTTTTAGTTGTTGTGTTTGCACTCTCTCTTTAAAAAAATGTGGGGAAAAAAACACAACTCTTGTGGTGTAATAGCAACACATCCATCCTTTGGGTGGAAGACTCCAGGTGCAAATCCTGGCAAGAGTGTGTTAGGTGCACAATCAGTATTTCATTTGCTGGGTTTCATATACCAGTTTTCATTAAGAGATTTTTAATAGAATCTGTCACCCTACTATGTGTTTATATTGAGGTAATAATGGGTGGTTGAGGTGTTTATATTAAGATGTGATTCTAATGATTTGCCCTAATTCATGTTTAAAATGAATTTGAACCATATCTCAATGTATGCTGAAGTATTGACACTTTATGTGTTACTGTTACTGTGTATTATGGATTTTATATTGAATTTTTCTCCTTTTCTTTCTGTTTCTCTTCCCCCCTTCCTCTCTTCTTTTTTCTTCCCCCCCCTTAAAATTCCCTTTTCAACCAGTGTCCCTAGCTAGTTTTTCAGTACCATTTAGGAAAGTGTTGGGAAGATCTGCATTGTAAAGTCTGAATATTCCTAAAAAAATGCCATGCTGACCAAAACAAACTACAGTGAGCAGTTACATTACACCATAGTGGATCCGCCCTCCAACCACGTTAGTCTGTTAAACTAAATGTCATTGACATCTTTTGTCAGCTGGACTTGGCACCTAATCTTCTTACCTCTAATCTTCTGGATTAGAGGTACGTAGAACAAGTCCCTCCCCACCCTTCGATAGCTCAGTTGGTAGAGCGGAGGACTGTAGGTTAGTCAGCTGGGATCCTTAGGTCGCTGGTTCAACTCCGGCTCGAAGGAGAACATTTTGGCGGAACAGTCCAGGTACTGCTCTAACGCCATGGCTACTTGTCCCTATACTAACATCTCCCGCTGCAAGGACATTTATTCAAAGCTCTGCAACATGTTGCCTTTACTCACCAAAGCTCCTGCTCCAATTTACAGGACTGCTTTTGACCATGGATTAAAACAGGGTTCTCAAGCTTGCGGCCTGCGAGACAATATTTTGTGGCCCTCAGGACGATATGAAAGTTTAATCTTTAGTGCGGCCAGCGAGTTCTATACGAATGGCACTTTCCCGCGTTGTGTGCAGAAGGTTCCTTTTTTTGTGCAAGCTGGAGCTGAACGAACCTACCAATCACACTGGACTATATGGCTCCCGAGGGCGGGCCATCAGCCGGGGTTGATGCAAGCAGAGAAACATTGCACAACTATGGAGGCGCTCGTGTAACATCACATAGCCGTCATAGAATTCCTACTTGTTACTGTGTTTGAAATGAGAATGTTTGACTTCGAGCTGGACGAAGTCAATGTTACCGCCGTTAAGGACCAACACCGACGTTCCGTTGACGATGTCACTAATGGGTGTGGACCTTCAATGGGGCCATTCAGCCAGCTCCCGCCCGCCGTCCCGCTTCGGAGTCAGGCTGGAGCCTCATCAAAGGCTTACCTGCCTCGGTTACATAAGCAACAGAACATCGGTGTTGGGTAGGACGTACAGCTGAATCCATGGGGTTATTATAGAAACTAAAAGCCAGTGAATAACGCCTCCATGGCTGCATCCCATTGTTTTATATAATAAATAATTAATGTTGTCCCAGCTGATAATGAACAGCCCGGTCGCAGTCGAGAAAATTGACCCCCGGCTCCCGGCTTAATTGACCATTGCATAATTAGTGTTGTGTTCCTAGCTTGTTTTTCAGTACCAATTGGGAAAGTGTTGGGAACATCTGCTGAGGCATTGTACTGTATATTAATGAATCTGCTGCTGCACATTGTAAAGGCTGAATAGTCCTAAACAAATACCATGCTGACCAAAACAAACTACAGTGAGCAACTACATTGCAACATAGTGGATCCGCCTTCCAACCACATTAGCCTGTTAAACTAAATGTCATTAACATCTTTTGTCAGCTGGACTTGGCACCTAATCCAGGGATGGTGTAATTTGTTAGTGTTTTGGGGTTTTGTATATAGACAGGTTTTAAATTGTTATTGTATATAGTTTTTAGTTGTTGTGTTTGCACTCTCTCTTTAAAAAAATGTGGGGAAAAAAACACAACTCTTGTGGTGTAATAGCAACACATCCATCCTTTGGGTGGAAGACTCCAGGTGCAAATCCTGGCAAGAGTGTGTTAGGTGCACAATCAGTATTTCATTTGCTGGGTTTCATATACCAGTTTTCATTAAGAGATTTTTAATAGAATCTGTCACCCTACTATGTGTTTATATTGAGGTAATAATGGGTGGTTGAGGTGTTTATATTAAGATGTGATTCTAATGATTTGCCCTAATTCATGTTTAAAATGAATTTGAACCATATCTCAATGTATGCTGAAGTATTGACATTTTCTGTGTTACTGTTACTGTGTATTATGGATTTTATATTGAATTTTTCTCCTTTTCTTTCTGTTTCTCTTCCCCCCTTCCTCTCTTCTTTTTTCTTCCCCCCCCCTTAAAATTCCCTTTTCAACCAGTGTCCCTAGCTAGTTTTTCAGTACCATTTATGAAAGTGTTGGGAACATCTGCATTGTAAAGTCTGAATAGTCCTAAAAAAATGCCATGCTGACCAAAACAAACTACAGTGAGCAATTACATTACACCATAGTGGATCCGCATTCCAACCACGTTAGTCTGTTAAACTAAATGTCATTGACATCTTTTGTCAGCTGGACTTGGCACCTAATCCAGAGACAAGCATAAGCCGGTGTAACTAAAAGATGGTTACGTACGTACATGGATTGTTACCATCTTCTGCATTAGAAGTACGTAGAACAAGTCCCTCCCCACCCTTCGATAGCTCAGTTGGTAGAGCGGAGGACTGTAGGTTAGTCAGCTGGGATCTTTAGGTCGCTGGTTCAACTCCGGCTCGAAGGAGAACATTTTGGCGGAACAGTCCAGGTACTGCTCTAACGCCATGGCTACTTGTCCCTATACTAACATCTCCCGCTGCAAGGACATTTTTTCAAAGCTCTGCAACATGTTGCCTTTACTCACCAAAGCTCCTGCTGCCAGTCAGGCTGGAGCCTCATCAAAGGCTTACCTGCCTCGGTTACATAAGCAACAGAACATTGGTGTTGGGTAGGACGTACAGCTGAATCCATGGGGTTATTATAGAAACTAAAAGCCAGTGAATAACGCCTCCATGGCTGCATCCCATTGTTTTATATAATAAATAATTAATGTTGTCCCAGCTGATAATGAACAGCCCGGTCGCTGTCGAGAAAATTGACCCCCGGCTCCCCTGAGCCTGTGCCTTTTTGGGAGCACATATTTGTGCAAAAAGTTTTTCTATAACTTCAAAAAGTCCAAGTACAGGTCGAGACTTACTGACGATCTTCTTCAAGCCATAGTGAGGGTGTCAACTGCTTCCTCGCTCAAGCCAAATGTGGCTCAGCTATGTGAGAGGAAGCGCTGCCAGGTCTCTGGCAGCAGGAAGCAGGCAAGAGAAGCCATGTTTAGAAAAACCGTTCATGTTCACAAGAACCCATTATAGTTAAAGAACTGTTAGTAGTGATGTTTGAGAAGATTAGATTTTTTGAACAAAGCTTTTTCAGTGGAATACCTGATGCAGCCCAGCCACACCCAGACTCTGCGTCCTGCAGCCCTCAGGTAATTTGAGTTTGAGACCCCTGGAATCAACAGACGGTGGGCTAGCCACCTTCGCGTGAGCCTCCAGGAGTGTTGTTGTGGCCGAGTGGTTAAGGCGATGGACTAGAAATCCATTGGGGTCTCCCCGCGCAGGTTCGAATCCTGCCAACAATGTGAAGTTCCCCTGATGTTGTTTTACCTTGGATAAGGTTCTTGATTGACCATTGCATAATTAGTGTTGTGTTCCTAGCTTGTTTTTCAGTACCAATTGGGAAAGTGTTGGGAACATCTGCTGAGGCATTGTACTGTATATTAATGAATCTGCTGCTGCACATTGTAAAGGCTGAAAAGCCCTAAACAAATACCATGCTGACCAAAACAAACTACAGTGAGCAATTACATTGCAACATAGTGGATCCGCCTTCCAACCACATTAGCCTTTTAAACTAAATGTTATTAAAATCTTTGTCAGCTGGACTTGGCACCTAATCCAGGGATGGTGTAATTTGTTAGTGTTTTGGGGTTTTGTATATAGACAGGTTTTAAATTGTTATTGTATATAGTTTTTAGTTGTTGTGTTTGCACTCTCTCTTTAAAAAAATGTGGGGAAAAAAACACAACTCTTGTGGTGTAATAGCAACACATCCATCCTTTGGGTGGAAGACTCCAGGTGCAAATCCTGGCAAGAGTGTGTTAGGTGCACAATCAGTATTTCATTTGCTGGGTTTCATATACCAGTTTTCATTAAGAGATTTTTAATAGAATCTGTCACCCTACTATGTGTTTATATTGAGGTAATAATGGGTGGTTGAGGTGTTTATATTAAGATGTGATTCTAATGATTTGCCCTAATTCATGTTTAAAATGAATTTGAACCATATCTCAATGTATGCTGAAGTATTGACACTTTCTGTGTTACTGTTACTGTGTATTATGGATTTTATATTGAATTTTTCTCCTTTTCTTTCTGTTTCTCTTCCCCCCTTCCTCTCTTCTTTTTTCTTCCCTCCCCTTAAAATTCCCTTTTCAACCAGTGTCCCTAGCTAGTTTTTCAGTACCATTTAGGAAAGTGTTGGGAAGATCTGCATTGTAAAGTCTGAATATTCCTAAAAAAATGCCATGCTGACCAAAACAAACTACAGTGAGCAGTTACATTACACCATAGTGGATCCGCCTTCCAACCACGTTAGTCTGTTAAACTAAATGTCATTGACATCTTTTGTCAGCTGGACTTGGCACCTAATCTTCTTACCTCTAATCTTCTGGATTAGAGGTACGTAGAACAAGTCCCTCCCCACCCTTCGATAGCTCAGTTGGTAGAGCGGAAGACTGTAGGTTAGTCAGCTGGGATCCTTAGGTCGCTGGTTCAACTCCGGCTCGAAGGAGAACATTTTGGCGGAACAGTCCAGGTACTGCTCTAACGCCATGGCTACTTGTCCCTATACTAACATCTCCCGCTGCAAGGACATTTTTTCAAAGCTCTGCAACATGTTGCCTTTACTCACCAAAGCTCCTGCTCCAATTTACAGGACTGCTTTTGACCATGGATTAAAACAGGGTTCTCAAGCTTGCGGCCTGCGAGACAATATTTTGTGGCCCTCAGGACGATATGAAAGTTTAATCTTTAGTGCGGCCAGCGAGTTCTATACGAATGGCACTTTCCCGCGTTGTGTGCAGAAGGTTCCTTTTTTTGTGCAAGCTGGAGCTGAACGAACCTACCAATCACACTGGACTATATGGCTCCCGAGGGCGGGCCATCAGCCGGGGTTGATGCAAGCAGAGAAACATTGCACAACTATGGAGGCGCTCGTGTAACATCACATAGCCGTCATAGAATTCCTACTTGTTACTGTGTTTGAAATGAGAATGTTTGACTTCGAGCTGGACGAAGTCAATGTTACCGCCGTTAAGGACCAACACCGACGTTCCGTTGACGATGTCACTAATGGGTGTGGACCTTCAATGGGGCCATTCAGCCAGCTCCCGCCCGCCGTCCCGCTTCGGAGTCAGGCTGGAGCCTCATCAAAGGCTTACCTGCCTCGGTTACATAAGCAACAGAACATCGGTGTTGGGTAGGACGTACAGCTGAATCCATGGGGTTATTATAGAAACTAAAAGCCAGTGAATAATGCCTCCATGGCTGCATCCCATTGTTTTATATAATAAATAATTAATGTTGTCCCAGCTGATAATGAACAGCCCGGTCGCTGTCGAGAAAATTGACCCCCGGCTCCCCTGAGCCTGTGCCTTTTTGGGAGCACATATTTGTGCAAAAAGTTTTTCTATAACTTCAAAAAGTCCAAGTACAGGTCGAGACTTACTGACGATCTTCTTCAAGCCATAGTGAGGGTGTCAACTGCTTCCTCGCTCAAGCCAAATGTGGCTCAGCTATGTGAGAGGAAGCGCTGCCAGGTCTCTGGCAGCAGGAAGCAGGCAAGAGAAGCCATGTTTAGAAAAACCGTTCATGTTCACAAGAACCCATTATAGTTAAAGAACTGTTAGTAGTGATGTTTGAGAAGATTAGATTTTTTGAACAAAGCTTTTTCATTGGAATACCTGATGCAGCCCAGCCACACCCAGACTCTGCGTCCTGCAGCCCTCAGGTAATTTGAGTTTGAGACCCCTGGAATCAACAGACGGTGGCCTAGCCACCTTCGCGTGAGCCTCCAGGAGTGTTGTTGTGGCCGAGTGGTTAAGGCGATGGACTAGAAATCCATTGGGGTCTCCCCGCGCAGGTTCGAATCCTGCCAACAATGTGAAGCTCCCCTGATGTTGTTTTACCTTGGATAAGGTTCTTGATTGACCATTGCATAATTAGTGTTGTGTTCCTAGCTTGTTTTTCAGTACCAATTGGGAAAGTGTTGGGAACATCTGCTGAGGCATTGTACTGTATATTAATGAATCTGCTGCTGCACATTGTAAAGGCTGAATAGTCCTAAACAAATACCATGCTGACCAAAACAAACTACAGTGAGCAACTACATTGCAACATAGTGGATCCGCCTTCCAACCACATTAGCCTGTTAAACTAAATGTCATTAACATCTTTTGTCAGCTGGACTTGGCACCTAATCCAGGGATGGTGTAATTTGTTAGTGTTTTGGGGTTTTGTATATAGACAGGTTTTAAATTGTTATTGTATATAGTTTTTAGTTGTTGTGTTTGCACTCTCTCTTTAAAAAAATGTGGGGAAAAAAACACAACTCTTGTGGTGTAATAGCAACACATCCATCCTTTGGGTGGAAGACTCCAGGTGCAAATCCTGGCAAGAGTGTGTTAGGTGCACAATCAGTATTTCATTTGCTGGGTTTCATATACCAGTTTTCTTTAAGAGATTTTTAATAGAATCTGTCACCCTACTATGTGTTTATATTGAGGTAATAATGGGTGGTTGAGGTGTTTATATTAAGATGTGATTCTAATGATTTGCCCTAATTCATGTTTAAAATGAATTTGAACCATATCTCAATGTATGCTGAAGTATTGACACTTTCTGTGTTACTGTTACTGTGTATTATGGATTTTATATTGAATTTTTCTCCTTTTCTTTCTGTTTCTCTTCCCCCCTTCCTCTCTTCTTTTTTCTTCCCCCCCCCTTAAAATTCCCTTTTCAACCAGTGACCCTAGCTAGTTTTTCAGTACCATTTATGAAAGTGTTGGGAACATCTGCATTGTAAAGTCTGAATAGTCCTAAAAAAATGCCATGCTGACCAAAACAAACTACAGTGAGCAATTACATTACACCATAGTGGATCCGCATTCCAACCACGTTAGTCTGTTAAACTAAATGTCATTGACATCTTTTGTCAGCTGGACTTGGCACCTAATCCAGAGACAAGCATAAGCCGGTGTAACTAAAAGATGGTTACGTACGTACATGGATTGTTACCATCTTCTGCATTAGAAGTACGTAGAACAAGTCCCTCCCCACCCTTCGATAGCTCAGTTGGTATAGCGGAGGACTGTAGGTTAGTCAGCTGAGATCCTTAGGTCGCTGGTTCAACTCCGGCTCGAAGGAGAACATTTTGGCGGAACAGTCCAGGTACTGCTCTAACGCCATGGCTACTTGTCCCTATACTAACATCTCCCGCTGCAAGGACATTTTTTCAAAGCTCTGCAACATGTTGCCTTTACTCACCAAAGCTCCTGCTCCAATTTACAGGACTGCTTTTGACCATGGATTAAAACAGGGTTCTCAAGCTTGCGGCCTGCGAGACAATATTTTGTGGCCCTCAGGACGATATGAAAGTTTAATCTTTAGTGCGGCCAGCGAGTTCTATACGAATGGCACTTTCCCGCGTTGTGTGCAGAAGGTTCCTTTTTTTGTGCAAGCTGGAGCTGAACGAACCTACCAATCACACTGGACTATATGGCTCCCGAGGGCGGGCCATCAGCCGGGGTTGATGCAAGCAGAGAAACATTGCACAACTATGGAGGCGCTCGTGTAACATCACATAGCCGTCATAGAATTCCTACTTGTTACTGTGTTTGAAATGAGAATGTTTGACTTCGAGCTGGACGAAGTCAATGTTACCGCCGTTAAGGACCAACACCGACGTTCCGTTGACGATGTCACTAATGGGTGTGGACCTTCAATGGGGCCATTCAGCCAGCTCCCGCCCGCCGTCCCGCTTCGGAGTCAGGCTGGAGCCTCATCAAAGGCTTACCTGCCTCGGTTACATAAGCAACAGAACATCGGTGTTGGGTAGGACGTACAGCTGAATCCATGGGGTTATTATAGAAACTAAAAGCCAGTGAATAACGCCTCCATGGCTGCATCCCATTGTTTTATATAATAAATAATTAATGTTGTCCCAGCTGATAATGAACAGCCCGGTCGCAGTCGAGAAAATTGACCCCCGGCTCCCCTGAGCCTGTGCCTTTTTGGGAGCACATATTTGTGCAAGAAGTTTTTCTATAACTTCAAAAAGTCCAAGTACAGGTCGAGACTTACTGACGATCTTCTTCAAGCCATAGTGAGGGTGTCAACTGCTTCCTCGCTCAAGCCAAATGTGGCTCAGCTATGTGAGAGGAAGCGCTGCCAGGTCTCTGGCAGCAGGAAGCAGGCAAGAGAAGCCATGTTTAGAAAAACCGTTCATGTTCACAAGAACCCATTATAGTTAAAGAACTGTTAGTAGTGATGTTTGAGAAGATTAGATTTTTTGAACAAAGCTTTTTCAGTGGAATACCTGATGCAGCCCAGCCACACCCAGACTCTGCGTCCTGCAGCCCTCAGGTAATTTGAGTTTGAGACCCCTGGAATCAACAGACGGTGGCCTAGCCACCTTCGCGTGAGCCTCCAGGAGTGTTGTTGTGGCCGAGTGGTTAAGGCGATGGACTAGAAATCCATTGGGGTCTCCCCGCGCAGGTTCGAATCCTGCCAACAATGTGAAGTTCCCCTGATGTTGTTTTACCTTGGATAAGGTTCTTGATTGACCATTGCATAATTAGTGTTGTGTTCCTAGCTTGTTTTTCAGTACCAATTGGGAAAGTGTTGGGAACATCTGCTGAGGCATTGTACTGTATATTAATGAATCTGCTGCTGCACATTGTAAAGGCTGAATAGCCCTAAACAAATACCATGCTGCCAAAACAAACTACAGTGAGCAACTACATTGCAACATAGTGGATCCGCCTTCCAACCACATTAGCCTGTTAAACTAAATGTCATTAACATCTTTTGTCAGCTGGACTTGGCACCTAATCCAGGGATGGTGTAATTTGTTAGTGTTTTGGGGTTTTGTATATAGACAGGTTTTAAATTGTTATTGTATATAGTTTTTAGTTGTTGTGTTTGCACTCTCTCTTTAAAAAAATGTGGGGAAAAAAACACAACTCTTGTGGTGTAATAGCAACACATCCATCCTTTGGGTGGAAGACTCCAGGTGCAAATCCTGGCAAGAGTGTGTTAGGTGCACAATCAGTATTTCATTTGCTGGGTTTCATATACCAGTTTTCATTAAGAGATTTTTAATAGAATCTGTCACCCTACTATGTGTTTATATTGAGGTAATAATGGGTGGTTGAGGTGTTTATATTAAGATGTGATTCTAATGATTTGCCCTAATTCATGTTTAAAATGAATTTGAACCATATCTCAATGTATGCTGAAGTATTGACATTTTCTGTGTTACTGTTACTGTGTATTATGGATTTTATATTGAATTTTTCTCCTTTTCTTTCTGTTTCTCTTCCCCCCTTCCTCTCTTCTTTTTTCTTCCCCCCCCCTTAAAATTCCCTTTTCAACCAGTGTCCCTAGCTAGTTTTTCAGTACCATTTATGAAAGTGTTGGGAACATCTGCATTGTAAAGTCTGAATAGTCCTAAAAAAATGCCATGCTGACCAAAACAAACTACAGTGAGCAATTACATTACACCATAGTGGATCCGCATTCCAACCACGTTAGTCTGTTAAACTAAATGTCATTGACATCTTTTGTCAGCTGGACTTGGCACCTAATCCAGAGACAAGCATAAGCCGGTGTAACTAAAAGATGGTTACGTACGTACATGGATTTTTACCATCTTCTGCATTAGAAGTACGTAGAACAAGTCCCTCCCCACCCTTCGATAGCTCAGTTGGTAGAGCGGAGGACTGTAGGTTAGTCAGCTGGGATCCTTAGGTCGCTGGTTCAACTCTGGCTCGAAGGAGAACATTTTGGCGGAACAGTCCAGGTACTGCTCTAACGCCATGGCTACTTGTCCCTATACTAACATCTCCCGCTGCAAGGACATTTTTTCAAAGCTCTGCAACATGTTGCCTTTACTCACCAAAGCTCCTGCTCCAATTTACAGTACTGCTTTTGACCATGGATTAAAACAGGGTTCTCAAGCTTGCGGCCTGCGAGACAATATTTTGTGGCCCTCAGGACGATATGAAAGTTTAATCTTTAGTGCGGCCAGCGAGTTCTATACGAATGGCACTTTCCCGCGTTGTGTGCAGAAGGTTCCTTTTTTTGTGCAAGCTGGAGCTGAACGAACCTACCAATCACACTGGACTATATGGCTCCCGAGGGCGGGCCATCAGCCGGGGTTGATGCAAGCAGAGAAACATTGCACAACTATGGAGGCGCTCGTGTAACATCACATAGCCGTCATAGAATTCCTACTTGTTACTGTGTTTGAAATGAGAATGTTTGACTTCGAGCTGGACGAAGTCAATGTTACCGCCGTTAAGGACCAACACCGACGTTCCGTTGACGATGTCACTAATGGGTGTGGACCTTCAATGGGGCCATTCAGCCAGCTCCCGCCCGCCGTCCCGCTTCGGAGTCAGGCTGGAGCCTCATCAAAGGCTTACCTGCCTCGGTTACTTAAGCAACAGAACATCGGTGTTGGGTAGGACGTACAGCTGAATCCATGGGGTTATTATAGAAACTAAAAGCCAGTGAATAACGCCTCCATGGCTGCATCCCATTGTTTTATATAATAAATAATTAATGTTGTCCCAGCTGATAATGAACAGCCCGGTCGCTGTCGAGAAAATTGACCCCCGGCTCCCCTGAGCCTGTGCCTTTTTGGGAGCACATATTTGTGCAAAAAGTTTTTCTATAACTTCAAAAAGTCCAAGTACAGGTCGAGACTTACTGACGATCTTCTTCAAGCCATAGTGAGGGTGTCAACTGCTTCCTCGCTCAAGCCAAATGTGGCTCAGCTATGTGAGAGGAAGCGCTGCCAGGTCTCTGGCAGCAGGAAGCAGGCAAGAGAAGCCATGTTTAGAAAAACCGTTCATGTTCAAAAGAACCCATTATAGTTAAAGAACTGTTAGTAGTGATGTTTGAGAAGATTAGATTTTTTGAACAAAGCTTTTTCAGTGGAATACCTGATGCAGCCCAGCCACACCCAGACTCTGCGTCCTGCAGCCCTCAGGTAATTTGAGTTTGAGACCCCTGGAATCAACAGACGGTGGGCTAGCCACCTTCGCGTGAGCCTCCAGGAGTGTTGTTGTGGCCGAGTGGTTAAGGCGATGGACTAGAAATCCATTGGGGTCTCCCCGCGCAGGTTCGAATCCTGCCAACAACGTGAAGTTCCCCTGATGTTGTTTTACCTTGGACAAGGTTCTTGATTGACCATTGCATAATTAGTGTTGTGTTCCTAGCTTGTTTTTCAGTACCAATTGGGAAAGTGTTGGGAACATCTGCTGAGGCATTGTACTGTATATTAATGAATATGCTGCTGCACATTGTAAAGGCTGAATAGTCCTAAACAAATACCATGCTGACCAAAACGAACTACAGTGAGCAATTACATTGCAACATAGTGGATCCGCCTTCCAACCACATTAGCCTTTTAAACTAAATGTCATTAAAATCTTTTGTCAGCTGGACTTGGCACCTAATCCAGGGATGGTGTAATTTGTTAGTGTTTTGGGGTTTTGTATATAGACAGGTTTTAAATTGTTATTGTATATAGTTTTTAGTTGTTGTGTTTGCACTCTCTCTTTAAAAAAATGTGGGGAAAAAAACACAACTCTTGTGGTGTAATAGCAACACATCCATCCTTTGGGTGGAAGACTCCAGGTGCAAATCCTGGCAAGAGTGTGTTAGGTGCACAATCAGTATTTCATTTGCTGGGTTTCATATACCAGTTTTCATTAAGAGATTTTTAATAGAATCTGTCACCCTACTATGTGTTTATATTGAGGTAATAATGGGTGGTTGAGGTGTTTATATTAAGATGTGATTCTAATGATTTGCCCTAATTCATGTTTAAAATGAATTTGAACCATATCTCAATGTATGCTGAAGTATTGACACTTTCTGTGTTACTGTTACTGTGTATTATGGATTTTATATTGAATTTTTCTCCTTTTCTTTCTGTTTCTCTTCCCCCCTTCCTCTCTTTATTTTTCTTCCCCCCCCTTAAAATTCCCTTTTCAACCAGTGTCCCTAGCTAGTTTTTCAGTACCATTTAGGAAAGTGTTGGGAAGATCTGCATTGTAAAGTCTGAATATTCCTAAAAAAATGCCATGCTGACCAAAACAAACTACAGTGAGCAGTTACATTACACCATAGTGGATCCGCCTTCCAACCACGTTAGTCTGTTAAACTAAATGTCATTGACATCTTTTGTCAGCTGGACTTGGCACCTAATCTTCTTACCTCTAATCTTCTGGATTAGAGGTACGTAGAACAAGTCCCTCCCCACCCTTCGATAGCTCAGTTGGTAGAGCGGAGGACTGTAGGTTAGTCAGCTGGGATCCTTAGGTCGCTGGTTCAACTCCGGCTCGAAGGAGAACATTTTGGCGGAACAGTCCAGGTACTGCTCTAACGCCATGGCTACTTGTCCCTATACTAACATCTCCCGCTGCAAGGACATTTTTTCAAAGCTCTGCAACATGTTGCCTTTACTCACCAAAGCTCCTGCTCCAATTTACAGGACTGCTTTTGACCATGGATTAAAACAGGGTTCTCAAGCTTGCGGCCTGCGAGACAATATTTTGTGGCCCTCAGGACGATATGAAAGTTTAATCTTTAGTGCGGCCAGCGAGTTCTATACGAATGGCACTTTCCCGCGTTGTGTGCAGAAGGTTCCTTTTTTTGTGCAAGCTGGAGCTGAACGAACCTACCAATCACACTGGACTATATGGCTCCCGAGGGCGGGCCATCAGCCGGGGTTGATGCAAGCAGAGAAACATTGCACAACTATGGAGGCGCTCGTGTAACATCACATAGCCGTCATAGAATTCCTACTTGTTACTGTGTTTGAAATGAGAATGTTTGACTTCGAGCTGGACGAAGTCAATGTTACCGCCGTTAAGGACCAACACCGACGTTCCGTTGACGATGTCACTAATGGGTGTGGACCTTCAATGGGGCCATTCAGCCAGCTCCCGCCCGCCGTCCCGCTTCGGAGTCAGGCTGGAGCCTCATCAAAGGCTTACCTGCCTCGGTTACATAAGCAACAGAACATCGGTGTTGGGTAGGACGTACAGCTGAATCCATGGGGTTATTATAGAAACTAAAAGCCAGTGAATAACGCCTCCATGGCTGCATCCCATTGTTTTATATAATAAATAATTAATGTTGTCCCAGCTGATAATGAACAGCCCGGTCGCTGTCGAGAAAATTGACCCCCGGCTCCCCTGAGCCTGTGCCTTTTTGGGAGCACATATTTGTGCAAAAAGTTTTTCTATAACTTCAAAAAGTCCAAGTACAGGTCGAGACTTACTGACGATCTTCTTCAAGCCATAGTGAGGGTGTCAACTGCTTCCTCGCTCAAGCCAAATGTGGCTCAGCTATGTGAGAGGAAGCGCTGCCAGGTCTCTGGCAGCAGGAAGCAGGCAAGAGAAGCCATGTTTAGAAAAACCGTTCATGTTCAAAAGAACCCATTATAGTTAAAGAACTGTTAGTAGTGATGTTTGAGAAGATTAGATTTTTTGAACAAAGCTTTTTCAGTGGAATACCTGATGCAGCCCAGCCACACCCAGACTCTGCGTCCTGCAGCCCTCAGGTAATTTGAGTTTGAGACCCCTGGAATCAACAGACGGTGGCCTAGCCACCTTCGCGTGAGCCTCCAGGAGTGTTATTGTGGCCGAGTAGTTAAGGCGATGGACTAGAAATCCATTGGGGTCTCTCCGCGCAGGTTCGAATCCTGCCAACAATGTGAAGTTCCCCTGATGTTGTTTTACCTTGGATAAGGTTCTTGATTGACCATTGCATAATTAGTGTTGTGTTCCTAGCTTGTTTTTCAGTACCAATTGGGAAAGTGTTGGGAACATCTGCTGAGGCATTGTACTGTATATTAATGAATCTGCTGCTGCACATTGTAAAGGCTGAATAGTCCTAAACAAATACCATGCTGACCAAAACAAACTACAGTGAGCAACTACATTGCAACATAGTGGATCCGCCTTCCAACCACATTAGCCTGTTAAACTAAATGTCATTAACATCTTTTGTCAGCTGGACTTGGCACCTAATCCAGGGATGGTGTAATTTGTTAGTGTTTTGGGGTTTTGTATATAGACAGGTTTTAAATTGTTATTGTATATAGTTTTTAGTTGTTGTGTTTGCACTCTCTCTTTAAAAAAATGTGGGGAAAAAAACACAACTCTTGTGGTGTAATAGCAACACATCCATCCTTTGGGTGGAAGACTCCAGGTGCAAATCCTGGCAAGAGTGTGTTAGGTGCACAATCAGTATTTCATTTGCTGGGTTTCATATAACAGTTTTCTTTAAGAGATTTTTAATAGAATCTGTCACCCTACTATGTGTTTATATTGAGGTAATAATGGGTGGTTGAGGTGTTTATATTAAGATGTGATTCTAATGATTTGCCCTAATTCATGTTTAAAATGAATTTGAACCATATCTCAATGTATGCTGAAGTATTGACATTTTCTGTGTTACTGTTACTGTGTATTATGGATTTTATATTGAATTTTTCTCCTTTTCTTTCTGTTTCTCTTCCCCCCTTCCTCTCTTCTTTTTTCTTGCCCCCCCCTTAAAATTCCCTTTTCAACCAGTGACCCTAGCTAGTTTTTCAGTACCATTTATGAAAGTGTTGGGAACATCTGCATTGTAAAGTCTGAATAGTCCTAAAAAAATGCCATGCTGACCAAAACAAACTACAGTGAGCAATTACATTACACCATAGTGGATCCGCTTTCCAACCACGTTAGTCTGTTAAACTAAATGTCATTGACATCTTTTGTCAGCTGGACTTGGCACCTAATCCAGAGACAAGCATAAGCCGGTGTAACTAAAAGATGGTTACGTACGTACATGGATTGTTACCATCTTCTGCATTAGAAGTACGTAGAACAAGTCCCTCCCCACCCTTCGATAGCTCAGTTGGTAGAGCGGAGGACTGTAGGTTAGTCAGCTGGGATCCTTAGGTCGCTGGTTCAACTCTGGCTCGAAGGAGAACATTTTGGCGGAACAGTCCAGGTACTGCTCTAACGCCATGGCTACTTGTCCCTATACTAACATCTCCCGCTGCAAGGACATTTTTTCAAAGCTCTGCAACATGTTGCCTTTACTCACCAAAGCTCCTGCTCCAATTTACAGTACTGCTTTTGACCATGGATTAAAACAGGGTTCTCAAGCTTGCGGCCTGCGAGACAATATTTTGTGGCCCTCAGGACGATATGAAAGTTTAATCTTTAGTGCGGCCAGCGAGTTCTATACGAATGGCACTTTCCCGCGTTGTGTGCAGAAGGTTCCTTTTTTTGTGCAAGCTGGAGCTGAACGAACCTACCAATCACACTGGACTATATGGCTCCCGAGGGCGGGCCATCAGCCGGGGTTGATGCAAGCAGAGAAACATTGCACAACTATGGAGGCGCTCGTGTAACATCACATAGCCGTCATAGAATTCCTACTTGTTACTGTGTTTGAAATGAGAATGTTTGACTTCGAGCTGGACGAAGTCAATGTTACCGCCGTTAAGGACCAACACCGACGTTCCGTTGACGATGTCACTAATGGGTGTGGACCTTCAATGGGGCCATTCAGCCAGCTCCCGCCCGCCGTCCCGCTTCGGAGTCAGGCTGGAGCCTCATCAAAGGCTTACCTGCCTCGGTTACTTAAGCAACAGAACATCGGTGTTGGGTAGGACGTACAGCTGAATCCATGGGGTTATTATAGAAACTAAAAGCCAGTGAATAACGCCTCCATGGCTGCATCCCATTGTTTTATATAATAAATAATTAATGTTGTCCCAGCTGATAATGAACAGCCCGGTCGCTGTCGAGAAAATTGACCCCCGGCTCCCCTGAGCCTGTGCCTTTTTGGGAGCACATATTTGTGCAAAAAGTTTTTCTATAACTTCAAAAAGTCCAAGTACAGGTCGAGACTTACTGACGATCTTCTTCAAGCCATAGTGAGGGTGTCAACTGCTTCCTCGCTCAAGCCAAATGTGGCTCAGCTATGTGAGAGGAAGCGCTGCCAGGTCTCTGGCAGCAGGAAGCAGGCAAGAGAAGCCATGTTTAGAAAAACCGTTCATGTTCAAAAGAACCCATTATAGTTAAAGAACTGTTAGTAGTGATGTTTGAGAAGATTAGATTTTTTGAACAAAGCTTTTTCAGTGGAATACCTGATGCAGCCCAGCCACACCCAGACTCTGCGTCCTGCAGCCCTCAGGTAATTTGAGTTTGAGACCCCTGGAATCAACAGACGGTGGGCTAGCCACCTTCGCGTGAGCCTCCAGGAGTGTTGTTGTGGCCGAGTGGTTAAGGCGATGGACTAGAAATCCATTGGGGTCTCCCCGCGCAGGTTCGAATCCTGCCAACAACGTGAAGTTCCCCTGATGTTGTTTTACCTTGGACAAGGTTCTTGATTGACCATTGCATAATTAGTGTTGTGTTCCTAGCTTGTTTTTCTGTACCAATTGGGAAAGTGTTGGGAACATCTGCTGAGGCATTGTACTGTATATTAATGAATATGCTGCTGCACATTGTAAAGGCTGAATAGTCCTAAACAAATACCATGCTGACCAAAACAAACTACAGTGAGCAATTACATTGCAACATAGTGGATCCGCCTTCCAACCACATTAGCCTTTTAAACTAAATGTCATTAAAATCTTTTGTCAGCTGGACTTGGCACCTAATCCAGGGATGGTGTAATTTGTTAGTGTTTTGGGGTTTTGTATATAGACAGGTTTTAAATTGTTATTGTATATAGTTTTTAGTTGTTGTGTTTGCACTCTCTCTTTAAAAAAATGTGGGGAAAAAAACACAACTCTTGTGGTGTAATAGCAACACATCCATCCTTTGGGTGGAAGACTCCAGGTGCAAATCCTGGCAAGAGTGTGTTAGGTGCACAATCAGTATTTCATTTGCTGGGTTTCATATACCAGTTTTCATTAAGAGATTTTTAATAGAATCTGTCACCCTACTATGTGTTTATATTGAGGTAATAATGGGTGGTTGAGGTGTTTATATTAAGATGTGATTCTAATGATTTGCCCTAATTCATGTTTAAAATGAATTTGAACCATATCTCAATGTATGCTGAAGTATTGACATTTTCTGTGTTACTGTTACTGTGTATTATGGATTTTATATTGAATTTTTCTCCTTTTCTTTCTGTTTCTCTTCCCCCCTTCCTCTCTTCTTTTTTCTTCCCCCCCCCTTAAAATTCCCTTTTCAACCAGTGTCCCTAGCTAGTTTTTCAGTACCATTTATGAAAGTGTTGGGAACATCTGCATTGTAAAGTCTGAATAGTCCTAAAAAAATGCCATGCTGACCAAAACAAACTACAGTGAGCAATTACATTACACCATAGTGGATCCGCATTCCAACCACGTTAGTCTGTTAAACTAAATGTCATTGACATCTTTTGTCAGCTGGACTTGGCACCTAATCCAGAGACAAGCATAAGCCGGTGTAACTAAAAGATGGTTACGTACGTACATGGATTTTTACCATCTTCTGCATTAGAAGTACGTAGAACAAGTCCCTCCCCACCCTTCGATAGCTCAGTTGGTAGAGCGGAGGACTGTAGGTTAGTCAGCTGGGATCCTTAGGTCGCTGGTTCAACTCTGGCTCGAAGGAGAACATTTTGGCGGAACAGTCCAGGTACTGCTCTAACGCCATGGCTACTTGTCCCTATACTAACATCTCCCGCTGCAAGGACATTTTTTCAAAGCTCTGCAACATGTTGCCTTTACTCACCAAAGCTCCTGCTCCAATTTACAGTACTGCTTTTGACCATGGATTAAAACAGGGTTCTCAAGCTTGCGGCCTGCGAGACAATATTTTGTGGCCCTCAGGACGATATGAAAGTTTAATCTTTAGTGCGGCCAGCGAGTTCTATACGAATGGCACTTTCCCGCGTTGTGTGCAGAAGGTTCCTTTTTTTGTGCAAGCTGGAGCTGAACGAACCTACCAATCACACTGGACTATATGGCTCCCGAGGGCGGGCCATCAGCCGGGGTTGATGCAAGCAGAGAAACATTGCACAACTATGGAGGCGCTCGTGTAACATCACATAGCCGTCATAGAATTCCTACTTGTTACTGTGTTTGAAATGAGAATGTTTGACTTCGAGCTGGACGAAGTCAATGTTACCGCCGTTAAGGACCAACACCGACGTTCCGTTGACGATGTCACTAATGGGTGTGGACCTTCAATGGGGCCATTCAGCCAGCTCCCGCCCGCCGTCCCGCTTCGGAGTCAGGCTGGAGCCTCATCAAAGGCTTACCTGCCTCGGTTACATAAGCAACAGAACATCGGTGTTGGGTAGGACGTACAGCTGAATCCATGGGGTTATTATAGAAACTAAAAGCCAGTGAATAACGCCTCCATGGCTGCATCCCATTGTTTTATATAATAAATAATTAATGTTGTCCCAGCTGATAATGAACAGCCCGGTCGCTGTCGAGAAAATTGACCCCCGGCTCCCCTGAGCCTGTGCCTTTTTGGGAGCACATATTTGTGCAAAAAGTTTTTCTATAACTTCAAAAAGTCCAAGTACAGGTCGAGACTTACTGACGATCTTCTTCAAGCCATAGTGAGGGTGTCAACTGCTTCCTCGCTCAAGCCAAATGTGGCTCAGCTATGTGAGAGGAAGCGCTGCCAGGTCTCTGGCAGCAGGAAGCAGGCAAGAGAAGCCATGTTTAGAAAAACCGTTCATGTTCAAAAGAACCCATTATAGTTAAAGAACTGTTAGTAGTGATGTTTGAGAAGATTAGATTTTTTGAACAAAGCTTTTTCAGTGGAATACCTGATGCAGCCCAGCCACACCCAGACTCTGCGTCCTGCAGCCCTCAGGTAATTTGAGTTTGAGACCCCTGGAATCAACAGACGGTGCCCTAGCCACCTTCGCGTGAGCCTCCAGGAGTGTTGTTGTGGCCGAGTGGTTAAGGTGATGGACTAGAAATCCATTGGGGTCTCCCCGCGCAGGTTCGAATCCTGCCAACAACGTGAAGTTCCCCTGATGTTGTTTTACCTTGGATAAGGTTCTTGATTGACCATTGCATAATTAGTGTTGTGTTCCTAGCTTGTTTTTCAGTACCAATTGGGAAAGTGTTGGGAACATCTGCTGAGGCATTGTACTGTATATTAATGAATATGCTGCTGCACATTGTAAAGGCTGAATAGTCCTAAACAAATACCATGCTGACCAAAACAAACTACAGTGAGCAATTACATTGCAACATAGTGGATCCGCCTTCCAACCACATTAGCCTTTTAAACTAAATGTCATTAAAATCTTTTGTCAGCTGGACTTGGCACCTAATCCAGGGATGGTGTAATTTGTTAGTGTTTTGGGGTTTTGTATATAGACAGGTTTTAAATTGTTATTGTATATAGTTTTTAGTTGTTGTGTTTGCACTCTCTCTTTAAAAAAATGTGGGGAAAAAAACACAACTCTTGTGGTGTAATAGCAACACATCCATCCTTTGGGTGGAAGACTCCAGGTGCAAATCCTGGCAAGAGTGTGTTAGGTGCACAATCAGTATTTCATTTGCTGGGTTTCATATACCAGTTTTCATTAAGAGATTTTTAATAGAATCTGTCACCCTACTATGTGTTTATATTGAGGTAATAATGGGTGGTTGAGGTGTTTATATTAAGATGTGATTCTAATGATTTGCCCTAATTCATGTTTAAAATGAATTTGAACCATATCTCAATGTATGCTGAAGTATTGACACTTTATGTGTTACTGTTACTGTGTATTATGGATTTTATATTGAATTTTTCTCCTTTTCTTTCTGTTTCTCTTCCCCCCTTCCTCTCTTCTTTTTTCTTCCCCCCCCTTAAAATTCCCTTTTCAACCAGTGTCCCTAGCTAGTTTTTCAGTACCATTTAGGAAAGTGTTGGGAAGATCTGCATTGTAAAGTCTGAATATTCCTAAAAAAATGCCATGCTGACCAAAACAAACTACAGTGAGCAGTTACATTACACCATAGTGGATCCGCCCTCCAACCACGTTAGTCTGTTAAACTAAATGTCATTGACATCTTTTGTCAGCTGGACTTGGCACCTAATCTTCTTACCTCTAATCTTCTGGATTAGAGGTACGTAGAACAAGTCCCTCCCCACCCTTCGATAGCTCAGTTGGTAGAGCGGAGGACTGTAGGTTAGTCAGCTGGGATCCTTAGGTCGCTGGTTCAACTCCGGCTCGAAGGAGAACATTTTGGCGGAACAGTCCAGGTACTGCTCTAACGCCATGGCTACTTGTCCCTATACTAACATCTCCCGCTGCAAGGACATTTATTCAAAGCTCTGCAACATGTTGCCTTTACTCACCAAAGCTCCTGCTCCAATTTACAGGACTGCTTTTGACCATGGATTAAAACAGGGTTCTCAAGCTTGCGGCCTGCGAGACAATATTTTGTGGCCCTCAGGACGATATGAAAGTTTAATCTTTAGTGCGGCCAGCGAGTTCTATACGAATGGCACTTTCCCGCGTTGTGTGCAGAAGGTTCCTTTTTTTGTGCAAGCTGGAGCTGAACGAACCTACCAATCACACTGGACTATATGGCTCCCGAGGGCGGGCCATCAGCCGGGGTTGATGCAAGCAGAGAAACATTGCACAACTATGGAGGCGCTCGTGTAACATCACATAGCCGTCATAGAATTCCTACTTGTTACTGTGTTTGAAATGAGAATGTTTGACTTCGAGCTGGACGAAGTCAATGTTACCGCCGTTAAGGACCAACACCGACGTTCCGTTGACGATGTCACTAATGGGTGTGGACCTTCAATGGGGCCATTCAGCCAGCTCCCGCCCGCCGTCCCGCTTCGGAGTCAGGCTGGAGCCTCATCAAAGGCTTACCTGCCTCGGTTACATAAGCAACAGAACATCGGTGTTGGGTAGGACGTACAGCTGAATCCATGGGGTTATTATAGAAACTAAAAGCCAGTGAATAACGCCTCCATGGCTGCATCCCATTGTTTTATATAATAAATAATTAATGTTGTCCCAGCTGATAATGAACAGCCCGGTCGCAGTCGAGAAAATTGACCCCCGGCTCCCGGCTTAATTGACCATTGCATAATTAGTGTTGTGTTCCTAGCTTGTTTTTCAGTACCAATTGGGAAAGTGTTGGGAACATCTGCTGAGGCATTGTACTGTATATTAATGAATCTGCTGCTGCACATTGTAAAGGCTGAATAGTCCTAAACAAATACCATGCTGACCAAAACAAACTACAGTGAGCAACTACATTGCAACATAGTGGATCCGCCTTCCAACCACATTAGCCTGTTAAACTAAATGTCATTAACATCTTTTGTCAGCTGGACTTGGCACCTAATCCAGGGATGGTGTAATTTGTTAGTGTTTTGGGGTTTTGTATATAGACAGGTTTTAAATTGTTATTGTATATAGTTTTTAGTTGTTGTGTTTGCACTCTCTCTTTAAAAAAATGTGGGGAAAAAAACACAACTCTTGTGGTGTAATAGCAACACATCCATCCTTTGGGTGGAAGACTCCAGGTGCAAATCCTGGCAAGAGTGTGTTAGGTGCACAATCAGTATTTCATTTGCTGGGTTTCATATACCAGTTTTCATTAAGAGATTTTTAATAGAATCTGTCACCCTACTATGTGTTTATATTGAGGTAATAATGGGTGGTTGAGGTGTTTATATTAAGATGTGATTCTAATGATTTGCCCTAATTCATGTTTAAAATGAATTTGAACCATATCTCAATGTATGCTGAAGTATTGACATTTTCTGTGTTACTGTTACTGTGTATTATGGATTTTATATTGAATTTTTCTCCTTTTCTTTCTGTTTCTCTTCCTCTCTTCTTTTTTCTTCCCCCCCCCTTAAAATTCCCTTTTCAACCAGTGTCCCTAGCTAGTTTTTCAGTACCATTTATGAAAGTGTTGGGAACATCTGCATTGTAAAGTCTGAATAGTCCTAAAAAAATGCCATGCTGACCAAAACAAACTACAGTGAGCAATTACATTACACCATAGTGGATCCGCATTCCAACCACGTTAGTCTGTTAAACTAAATGTCATTGACATCTTTTGTCAGCTGGACTTGGCACCTAATCCAGAGACAAGCATAAGCCGGTGTAACTAAAAGATGGTTACGTACGTACATGGATTGTTACCATCTTCTGCATTAGAAGTACGTAGAACAAGTCCCTCCCCACCCTTCGATAGCTCAGTTGGTAGAGCGGAGGACTGTAGGTTAGTCAGCTGGGATCCTTAGGTCGCTGGTTCAACTCTGGCTCGAAGGAGAACATTTTGGCGGAACAGTCCAGGTACTGCTCTAACGCCATGGCTACTTGTCCCTATACTAACATCTCCCGCTGCAAGGACATTTTTTCAAAGCTCTGCAACATGTTGCCTTTACTCACCAAAGCTCCTGCTCCAATTTACAGGACTGCTTTTGACCATGGATTAAAACAGGGTTCTCAAGCTTGCGGCCTGCGAGACAATATTTTGTGGCCCTCAGGACGATATGAAAGTTTAATCTTTAGTGCGGCCAGCGAGTTCTATACGAATGGCACTTTCCCGCGTTGTGTGCAGAAGGTTCCTTTTTTTGTGCAAGCTGGAGCTGAACGAACCTACCAATCACACTGGACTATATGGCTCCCGAGGGCGGGCCATCAGCCGGGGTTGATGCAAGCAGAGAAACATTGCACAACTATGGAGGCGCTCGTGTAACATCACATAGCCGTCATAGAATTCCTACTTGTTACTGTGTTTGAAATGAGAATGTTTGACTTCGAGCTGGACGAAGTCAATGTTACCGCCGTTAAGGACCAACACCGACGTTCCGTTGACGATGTCACTAATGGGTGTGGACCTTCAATGGGGCCATTCAGCCAGCTCCCGCCCGCCGTCCCGCTTCGGAGTCAGGCTGGAGCCTCATCAAAGGCTTACCTGCCTCGGTTACATAAGCAACAGAACATCGGTGTTGGGTAGGACGTACAGCTGAATCCATGGGGTTATTATAGAAACTAAAAGCCAGTGAATAACGCCTCCATGGCTGCATCCCATTGTTTTATATAATAAATAATTAATGTTGTCCCAGCTGATAATGAACAGCCCGGTCGCTGTCGAGAAAATTGACCCCTGCGTCCTGCAGCCCTCAGGTAATTTGAGTTTGAGACCCCTGGAATCAACAGACGGTGGGCTAGCCACCTTCGCGTGAGCCTCAAGGAGTGTTGTTGTGGCCGAGTGGTTAAGGCGATGGACTAGAAATCCATTGGGGTCTCCCCGCGCAGGTTTGAATCCTGCCAACAACGTGAAGTTCCCCTGATGTTGTTTTACCTTGGACAAGGTTCTTGATTGACCATTGCATAATTAGTGTTGTGTTCCTAGCTTGTTTTTCTGTACCAATTGGGAAAGTGTTGGGAACATCTGCTGAGGCATTGTACTGTATATTAATGAATATGCTGCTGCACATTGTAAAGGCTGAATAGTCCTAAACAAATACCATGCTGACCAAAACAAACTACAGTGAGCAATTACATTGCAACATAGTGGATCCGCCTTCCAACCACATTAGCCTTTTAAACTAAATGTCATTAAAATCTTTTGTCAGCTGGACTTGGCACCTAATCCAGGGATGGTGTAATTTGTTAGTGTTTTGGGGTTTTGTATATAGACAGGTTTTAAATTGTTATTGTATATAGTTTTTAGTTGTTGTGTTTGCACTCTCTCTTTAAAAAAATGTGGGGAAAAAAACACAACTCTTGTGGTGTAATAGCAACACATCCATCCTTTGGGTGGAAGACTCCAGGTGCAAATCCTGGCAAGAGTGTGTTAGGTGCACAATCAGTATTTCATTTGCACGGTTTCATATACCAGTTTTCATTAAGAGATTTTTAATAGAATCTGTCACCCTACTATGTGTTTATATTGAGGTAATAATGGGTGGTTGAGGTGTTTATATTAAGATGTGATTCTAATGATTTGCCCTAATTCATGTTTAAAATGAATTTGAACCATATCTCAATGTATGCTGAAGTATTGACACTTTCTGTGTTACTGTTACTGTGTATTATGGATTTTATATTGAATTTTTCTCCTTTTCTTTCTGTTTCTCTTCCCCCCTTCCTCTCTTTATTTTTCTTCCCCCCCCTTAAAATTCCCTTTTCAACCAGTGTCCCTAGCTAGTTTTTCAGTACCATTTAGGAAAGTGTTGGGAAGATCTGCATTGTAAAGTCTGAATATTCCTAAAAAAATGCCATGCTGACCAAAACAAACTACAGTGAGCAGTTACATTACACCATAGTGGATCCGCCTTCCAACCACGTTAGTCTGTTAAACTAAATGTCATTGACATCTTTTGTCAGCTGGACTTGGCACCTAATCTTCTTACCTCTAATCTTCTGGATTAGAGGTACGTAGAACAAGTCCCTCCCCACCCTTCGATAGCTCAGTTGGTAGAGCGGAGGACTGTAGGTTAGTCAGCTGGGATCCTTAGGTCGCTGGTTCAACTCCGGCTCGAAGGAGAACATTTTGGCGGAACAGTCCAGGTACTGCTCTAACGCCATGGCTACTTGTCCCTATACTAACATCTCCCGCTGCAAGGACATTTTTTCAAAGCTCTGCAACATGTTGCCTTTACTCACCAAAGCTCCTGCTCCAATTTACAGGACTGCTTTTGACCATGGATTAAAACAGGGTTCTCAAGCTTGCGGCCTGCGAGACAATATTTTGTGGCCCTCAGGACGATATGAAAGTTTAATCTTTAGTGCGGCCAGCGAGTTCTATACGAATGGCACTTTCCCGCGTTGTGTGCAGAAGGTTCCTTTTTTTGTGCAAGCTGGAGCTGAACGAACCTACCAATCACACTGGACTATATGGCTCCCGAGGGCGGGCCATCAGCCGGGGTTGATGCAAGCAGAGAAACATTGCACAACTATGGAGGCGCTCGTGTAACATCACATAGCCGTCATAGAATTCCTACTTGTTACTGTGTTTGAAATGAGAATGTTTGACTTCGAGCTGGACGAAGTCAATGTTACCGCCGTTAAGGACCAACACCGACGTTCCGTTGACGATGTCACTAATGGGTGTGGACCTTCAATGGGGCCATTCAGCCAGCTCCCGCCCGCCGTCCCGCTTCGGAGTCAGGCTGGAGCCTCATCAAAGGCTTACCTGCCTCGGTTACATAAGCAACAGAACATCGGTGTTGGGTAGGACGTACAGCTGAATCCATGGGGTTATTATAGAAACTAAAAGCCAGTGAATCACGCCTCCATGGCTGCATCCCATTGTTTTATATAATAAATAATTAATGTTGTCCCAGCTGATAATGAACAGCCCGGTCGCTGTCGAGAAAATTGACCCCCGGCTCCCCTGAGCCTGTGCCTTTTTGGGAGCACACATTTGTGCAAAAAGTTTTTCTATAACTTCAAAAAGTCCAAGTACAGGTCGAGACTTACTGACGATCTTCTTCAAGCCATAGTGAGGGTGTCAACTGCTTCCTCGCTCAAGCCAAATGTGGCTCAGCTATGTGAGAGGAAGCGCTGCCAGGTCTCTGGCAGCAGGAAGCAGGCAAGAGAAGCCATGTTTAGAAAAACCGTTCATGTTCAAAAGAACCCATTATAGTTAAAGAACTGTTAGTAGTGATGTTTGAGAAGATTAGATTTTTTGAACAAAGCTTTTTCAGTGGAATACCTGATGCAGCCCAGCCACACCCAGACTCTGCGTCCTGCAGCCCTCAGGTAATTTGAGTTTGAGACCCCTGGAATCAACAGACGGTGGCCTAGCCACCTTCGCGTGAGCCTCCAGGAGTGTTGTTGTGGCCGAGTGGTTAAGGCGATGGACTAGAAATCCATTGGGGTCTCTCCGCGCAGGTTCGAATCCTGCCAACAATGTGAAGTTCCCCTGATGTTGTTTTACCTTGGATGAGGTTCTTGATTGACCATTGCATAATTAGTGTTGTGTTCCTAGCTTGTTTTTCAGTACCAATTGGGAAAGTGTTGGGAACATCTGCTGAGGCATTGTACTGTATATTAATGAATCTGCTGCTGCACATTGTAAAGGCTGAATAGTCCTAAACAAATACCATGCTGACCAAAACAAACTACAGTGAGCAACTACATTGCAACATAGTGGATCCGCCTTCCAACCACATTAGCCTGTTAAACTAAATGTCATTAACATCTTTTGTCAGCTGGACTTGGCACCTAATCCAGGGATGGTGTAATTTGTTAGTGTTTTGGGGTTTTGTATATAGACAGGTTTTAAATTGTTATTGTATATAGTTTTTAGTTGTTGTGTTTGCACTCTCTCTTTAAAAAAATGTGGGGAAAAAAACACAACTCTTGTGGTGTAATAGCAACACATCCATCCTTTGGGTGGAAGACTCCAGGTGCAAATCCTGGCAAGAGTGTGTTAGGTGCACAATCAGTATTTCATTTGCTGGGTTTCATATAACAGTTTTCTTTAAGAGATTTTTAATAGAATCTGTCACCCTACTATGTGTTTATATTGAGGTAATAATGGGTGGTTGAGGTGTTTATATTAAGATGTGATTCTAATGATTTGCCCTAATTCATGTTTAAAATGAATTTGAACCATATCTCAATGTATGCTGAAGTATTGACATTTTCTGTGTTACTGTTACTGTGTATTATGGATTTTATATTGAATTTTTCTCCTTTTCTTTCTGTTTCTCTTCCCCCCTTCCTCTCTTCTTTTTTCTTCCCCCCCCCTTAAAATTCCCTTTTCAACCAGTGACCCTAGCTAGTTTTTCAGTACCATTTATGAAAGTGTTGGGAACATCTGCATTGTAAAGTCTGAATAGTCCTAAAAAAATGCCATGCTGACCAAAACAAACTACAGTGAGCAATTACATTACACCATAGTGGATCCGCATTCCAACCACGTTAGTCTGTTAAACTAAATGTCATTGACATCTTTTGTCAGCTGGACTTGGCACCTAATCCAGAGACAAGCATAAGCCGGTGTAACTAAAAGATGGTTACGTACGTACATGGATTGTTACCATCTTCTGCATTAGAAGTACGTAGAACAAGTCCCTCCCCACCCTTCGATAGCTCAGTTGGTAGAGCGGAGGACTGTAGGTTAGTCAGCTGGGATCCTTAGGTCGCTGGTTCAACTCTGGCTCGAAGGAGAACATTTTGGCGGAACAGTCCAGGTACTGCTCTAACGCCATGGCTACTTGTCCCTATACTAACATCTCCCGCTGCAAGGACATTTTTTCAAAGCTCTGCAACATGTTGCCTTTACTCACCAAAGCTCCTGCTCCAATTTACAGTACTGCTTTTGACCATGGATTAAAACAGGGTTCTCAAGCTTGCGGCCTGCGAGACAATATTTTGTGGCCCTCAGGACGATATGAAAGTTTAATCTTTAGTGCGGCCAGCGAGTTCTATACGAATGGCACTTTCCCGCGTTGTGTGCAGAAGGTTCCTTTTTTTGTGCAAGCTGGAGCTGAACGAACCTACCAATCACACTGGACTATATGGCTCCCGAGGGCGGGCCATCAGCCGGGGTTGATGCAAGCAGAGAAACATTGCACAACTATGGAGGCGCTCGTGTAACATCACATAGCCGTCATAGAATTCCTACTTGTTACTGTGTTTGAAATGAGAATGTTTGACTTCGAGCTGGACGAAGTCAATGTTACCGCCGTTAAGGACCAACACCGACGTTCCGTTGACGATGTCACTAATGGGTGTGGACCTTCAATGGGGCCATTCAGCCAGCTCCCGCCCGCCGTCCCGCTTCGGAGTCAGGCTGGAGCCTCATCAAAGGCTTACCTGCCTCGGTTACTTAAGCAACAGAACATCGGTGTTGGGTAGGACGTACAGCTGAATCCATGGGGTTATTATAGAAACTAAAAGCCAGTGAATAACGCCTCCATGGCTGCATCCCATTGTTTTATATAATAAATAATTAATGTTGTCCCAGCTGATAATGAACAGCCCGGTCGCTGTCGAGAAAATTGACCCCCGGCTCCCCTGAGCCTGTGCCTTTTTGGGAGCACATATTTGTGCAAAAAGTTTTTCTATAACTTCAAAAAGTCCAAGTACAGGTCGAGACTTACTGACGATCTTCTTCAAGCCATAGTGAGGGTGTCAACTGCTTCCTCGCTCAAGCCAAATGTGGCTCAGCTATGTGAGAGGAAGCGCTGCCAGGTCTCTGGCAGCAGGAAGCAGGCAAGAGAAGCCATGTTTAGAAAAACCGTTCATGTTCACAAGAACCCATTATAGTTAAAGAACTGTTAGTAGTGATGTTTGAGAAGATTAGATTTTTTGAACAAAGCTTTTTCAGTGGAATACCTGATGCAGCCCAGCCACACCCAGACTCTGCGTCCTGCAGCCCTCAGGTAATTTGAGTTTGAGACCCCTGGAATCAACAGACGGTGGCCTAGCCACCTTCGCGTGAGCCTCCAGGAGTGTTGTTGTGGCCGAGTGGTTAAGGCGATGGACTAGAAATCCATTGGGGTCTCCCCGCGCAGGTTTGAATCCTGCCAACAATGTGAAGTTCCCCTGATGTTGTTTTACCTTGGATAAGGTTCTTGATTGACCATTGCATAATTAGTGTTGTGTTCCTAGCTTGTTTTTCAGTACCAATTGGGAAAGTGTTGGGAACATCTGCTGAGGCATTGTACTGTATATTAATGAATCTGCTGCTGCACATTGTAAAGGCTGAATAGTCCTAAACAAATACCATGCTGACCAAAACAAACTACAGTGAGCAACTACATTGCAACATAGTGGATCCGCCTTCCAACCACATTAGCCTGTTAAACTAAATGTCATTAACATCTTTTGTCAGCTGGACTTGGCACCTAATCCAGGGATGGTGTAATTTGTTAGTGTTTTGGGGTTTTGTATATAGACAGGTTTTAAATTGTTATTGTATATAGTTTTTAGTTGTTGTGTTTGCACTCTCTCTTTAAAAAAATGTGGGGAAAAAAACACAACTCTTGTGGTGTAATAGCAACACATCCATCCTTTGGGTGGAAGACTCCAGGTGCAAATCCTGGCAAGAGTGTGTTAGGTGCACAATCAGTATTTCATTTGCTGGGTTTCATATAACAGTTTTCTTTAAGAGATTTTTAATAGAATCTGTCACCCTACTATGTGTTTATATTGAGGTAATAATGGGTGGTTGAGGTGTTTATATTAAGATGTGATTCTAATGATTTGCCCTAATTCATGTTTAAAATGAATTTGAACCATATCTCAATGTATGCTGAAGTATTGACATTTTCTGTGTTACTGTTACTGTGTATTATGGATTTTATATTGAATTTTTCTCCTTTTCTTTCTGTTTCTCTTCCCCCCTTCCTCTCTTCTTTTTTCTTGCCCCCCCCTTAAAATTCCCTTTTCAACCAGTGACCCTAGCTAGTTTTTCAGTACCATTTATGAAAGTGTTGGGAACATCTGCATTGTAAAGTCTGAATAGTCCTAAAAAAATGCCATGCTGACCAAAACAAACTACAGTGAGCAATTACATTACACCATAGTGGATCCGCATTCCAACCACGTTAGTCTGTTAAACTAAATGTCATTGACATCTTTTGTCAGCTGGACTTGGCACCTAATCCAGAGACAAGCATAAGCCGGTGTAACTAAAAGATGGTTACGTACGTACATGGATTGTTACCATCTTCTGCATTAGAAGTACGTAGAACAAGTCACTCCCCACCCTTCGATAGCTCAGTTGGTAGAGCGGAGGACTGTAGGTTAGTCAGCTGGGATCCTTAGGTCGCTGGTTCAACTCCGGCTCGAAGGAGAACATTTTGGCGGAACAGTCCAGGTACTGCTCTAACGCCATGGCTACTTGTCCCTATACTAACATCTCCCGCTGCAAGGACATTTTTTCAAAGCTCTGCAACATGTTGCCTTTACTCACCAAAGCTCCTGCTCCAATTTACAGGACTGCTTTTGACCATGGATTAAAACAGGGTTCTCAAGCTTGCGGCCTGCGAGACAATATTTTGTGGCCCTCAGGACGATATGAAAGTTTAATCTTTAGTGCGGCCAGCGAGTTCTATACGAATGGCACTTTCCCGCGTTGTGTGCAGAAGGTTCCTTTTTTTGTGCAAGCTGGAGCTGAACGAACCTACCAATCACACTGGACTATATGGCTCCCGAGGGCGGGCCATCAGCCGGGGTTGATGCAAGCAGAGAAACATTGCACAACTATGGAGGCGCTCGTGTAACATCACATAGCCGTCATAGAATTCCTACTTGTTACTGTGTTTGAAATGAGAATGTTTGACTTCGAGCTGGACGAAGTCAATGTTACCGCCGTTAAGGACCAACACCGACGTTCCGTTGACGATGTCACTAATGGGTGTGGACCTTCAATGGGGCCATTCAGCCAGCTCCCGCCCGCCGTCCCGCTTCGGAGTCAGGCTGGAGCCTCATCAAAGGCTTACCTGCCTCGGTTACATAAGCAACAGAACATCGGTGTTGGGTAGGACGTACAGCTGAATCCATGGGGTTATTTTAGAAACTAAAAGCCAGTGAATAACGCCTCCATGGCTGCATCCCATTGTTTTATATAATAAATAATTAATGTTATCCCAGCTGATAATGAACAGCCCGGTCGCTGTCGAGAAAATTGACCCCCTGCTCCCCTGAGCCTGTGCCTTTTTGGGAGCACATATTTGTGCAGAAAGTTTTTCTATAACTTCAAAAAGTCCAAGTACAGGTCGAGACTTACTGACGATCTTCTTCAAGCCATAGTGAGGGTGTCAACTGCTTCCTCGCTCAAGCCAAATGTGGCTCAGCTATGTGAGAGGAAGCGCTGCCAAGTCTCTGGCAGCAGGAAGCAGGCAAGAGAAGCCATGTTTAGAAAAACCGTTCATGTTCACAAGAACCCATTATAGTTAAAGAACTGTTAGTAGTGATGTTTGAGAAGATGAGATTTTTTGACCAAAGCTTTTTCAGTGGAATACCTGATGCAGCCCAGCCACACCCAGACTCTGCGTCCTGCAGCCCTCAGGTAATTTGAGTTTGAGACACCTGGAATCAACAGACGGTGGCCTAGCCACCTTCGCGTGAGCCTCCAGGAGTGTTGTTGTGGCCGAGTGAATAAGGCGATAGACTAGAAATCCATTGGGGTCTCCCCGCGCAGGTTCGAATCCTGCCAACAAGGTGAAGTTCCCCTGATGTTTTACCTTGGATAAGTTTCTTGATTGACCATTGCATAATTAGTGTTGTGTTCCTTGCTTGTTTTCAGTACCAATTGGGAAAGTGTTGGGAACATCTGCTGAGGCATTGTACTGTATATTAATGAATCTGCTGCTACACATTGTAAATGCTGAATAGTCCTAAACAAATACCATGCTGACCAAAACAAACTACAGTGAGCAATTACATTGCAACATAGTGGATCCGCCTTCCAACCACATTAGCCTGTTAAACTAAATGTCATTAACATTATTTGTCAGCTGGACTTGGCACCTAATCCAGGGATGGTGTAATTTGTTAGTGTTTTGGGGTTTTGTATATAGACAGGTTTTAAATTGTTATTGTATATAGTTTTTAGTTGTTGTGTTTGCACTCTCTCTTTAAAAAATGTGGGGAAAAAACACAACTCTTGTGGTGTAATAGCAACACATCCATCCTTTGGGTGGAAGACTCCAGGTGCAAATCCTGGCAAGAGTGTGTTAGGTGCACAATCAGTATTTCATTTGCTGGGTTTCATATACCAGTTTTCATTAAGAGATTTTTAATAGAATCTGTCACCCTACTATGTGTTTATATTGAGGTAATAATGGGTGGTTGAGGTGTTTATATTAAGATGTGATTCTAATGATTTGCCCTAATTCGTGTTTAAAATGAATTTGAACCATATCTCAATGTATGCTGAAGTATTGACACTTTCTGTGTTACTGTTACTGTGTATTATGGATTTTATATTGAATTTTTCTCCTTTTCTTTCTGTTTCTCTTCCCCCCTTCCTCTCTTCTTTTTTCTTCCCCCCCCTTAAAATTCCCTTTTCAACCAGTGTCCCTAGCTAGTTTTTCAGTACCATTTAGGAAAGTGTTGGGAAGATCTGCATTGTAAAGTCTGAATATTCCTAAAAAAATGCCATGCTGACCAAAACAAACTACAGTGAGCAGTTACATTACACCATAGTGGATCCGCCTTCCAACCACGTTAGTCTGTTAAACTAAATGTCATTGACATCTTTTGTCAGCTGGACTTGGCACCTAATCTTCTTACCTCTAATCTTCTGGATTAGAGGTATGTAGAACAAGTCCCTCCCCACCCTTCGATAGCTCAGTTGGTAGAGTGGAGGACTGTAGGTTAGTCAGCTGGGATCCTTAGGTCGCTGGTTCAACTCCGGCTCGAAGGAGAACATTTTGGCGGAACAGTCCAGGTACTGCTCTAACGCCATGGCTACTTGTCCCTATACTAACATCTCCCGCTGCAAGGACATTTTTTCAAAGCTCTGCAACATGTTGCCTTTACTCACCAAAGCTCCTGCTCCAATTTACAGGACTGCTTTTGACCATGGATTAAAACAGGGTTCTCAAGCTTGCGGCCTGCGAGACAATATTTTGTGGCCCTCAGGACGATATGAAAGTTTAATCTTTAGTGCGGCCAGCGAGTTCTATACGAATGGCACTTTCCCGCGTTGTGTGCAGAAGGTTCCTTTTTTTGTGCAAGCTGGAGCTGAACGAACCTACCAATCACACTGGACTATATGGCTCCCGAGGGCGGGCCATCAGCCGGGGTTGATGCAAGCAGAGAAACATTGCACAACTATGGAGGCGCTCGTGTAACATCACATAGCCGTCATAGAATTCCTACTTGTTACTGTGTTTGAAATGAGAATGTTTGACTTCGAGCTGGACGAAGTCAATGTTACCGCCGTTAAGGACCAACACCGACGTTCCGTTGACGATGTCACTAATGGGTGTGGACCTTCAATGGGGCCATTCAGCCAGCTCCCGCCCGCCGTCCCGCTTCGGAGTCAGGCTGGAGCCTCATCAAAGGCTTACCTGCCTCGGTTACATAAGCAACAGAACATCGGTGTTGGGTAGGACGTACAGCTGAATCCATGGGGTTATTATAGAAACTAAAAGCCAGTGAATAACGCCTCCATGGCTGCATCCCATTGTTTTATATAATAAATAATTAATGTTGTCCCAGCTGATAATGAACAGCCCGGTCGCTGTCGAGAAAATTGACCCCCGGCTCCCCTGAGCCTGTGCCTTTTTGGGAGCACATATTTGTGCAAAAAGTTTTTCTATAACTTCAAAAAGTCCAAGTACAGGTCGAGACTTACTGACGATCTTCTTCAAGCCATAGTGAGGGTGTCAACTGCTTCCTCGCTCAAGCCAAATGTGGCTCAGCTATGTGAGAGGAAGCGCTGCCAGGTCTCTGGCAGCAGGAAGCAGGCAAGAGAAGCCATGTTTAGAAAAACCGTTCATGTTCACAAGAACCCATTATAGTTAAAGAACTGTTAGTAGTGATGTTTGAGAAGATTAGATTTTTTGAACAAAGCTTTTTCAGTGGAATACCTGATGCAGCCCAGCCACACCCAGACTCTGCGTCCTGCAGCCCTCAGGTAATTTGAGTTTGAGACCCCAGGTTTTAAATTGTTATTGTATATAGTTTTTAGTTGTTGTGTTTGCACTCTCTCTTTAAAAAAATGTGGGGAAAAAAACACAACTCTTGTGGTGTAATAGCAACACATCCATCCTTTGGGTGGAAGACTCCAGGTGCAAATCCTTGCAAGAGTGTGTTAGGTGCACAATCAGTATTTCATTTGCTGGGTTTCATATACCAGTTTTCATTAAGAGATTTTTAATAGAATCTGTCACCCTACTATGTGTTTATATTGAGGTAATAATGGGTGGTTGAGGTGTTTATATTAAGATGTGATTCTAATGATTTGCCCTAATTCATGTTTAAAATGAATTTGAACCATATCTCAATGTATGCTGAAGTATTGACACTTTCTGTGTTACTGTTACTGTGTATTATGGATTTTATATTGAATTTTTCTCCTTTTCTTTCTGTTTCTCTTCCCCCCTTCCTCTCTTCTTTTTTCTTCCCCCCCCTTAAAATTCCCTTTTCAACCAGTGTCCCTAGCTAGTTTTTCAGTACCATTTAGGAAAGTGTTGGGAAGATCTGCATTGTAAAGTCTGAATATTCCTAAAAAATGCCATGCTGACCAAAACAAACTACAGTGAGCAGTTACATTACACCATAGTGGATCCGCCTTCCAACCACGTTAGTCTGTTAAACTAAATGTCATTGACATCTTTTGTCAGCTGGACTTGGCACCTAATCCAGAGACAAGCATAAGCCGGTGTAACTAAAAGATGGTTACGTGGGTACATGGATTGTTACCATCTTCTGCATTAGAAGTACGTAGAACAAGTCGCTCCCCACCCTTCGATAGCTCAGTTGGTAGAGCGGAGGACTGTAGGTTAATCAGCTGGGATCCTTAGGTCGCTGGTTCAACTCCGGCTCGAAGGAGAACATTTTGGCGGAACAGTCCAGGTACTGCTCTAACGCCTTGGCTACTTGTCCCTATACTAACATCTCCCGCTGCAAGGACATTTTTTCAAAGCTCTGCAACATGTTGCCTTTACTCAGCAAAGCTCCTGCTCCAATTTACAGGACTGCTTTTGACCATGGATTAAAACAGGGTTCTCAAGCTTGCGGCCTGCAAGACAATATTTTGTGGCCCTCAGGACGATATGAAAGTTTAATCTTTAGTGCGGCCAGCGAGTTCTATACGAATGGCACTTTCCCGCGTTGTGTGCAGAAGGTTCCTTTTTTTGTGCAAGCTGGAGCTGAACGAACCTACCAATCACACTGGACTATATGGCTCCCGAGGGCGGGCCATCAGCCGGGGTTGATGCAAGCAGAGAAACATTGCACAACTATGGAGGCGCTCGTGTAACATCACATAGCCGTCATAGAATTACTACTTGTTACTGTGTTTGAAATGAGAATGTTTGACTTCGAGCTGGACGAAGTCAATGTTACCGCCGTTAAGGACCAACACCGACGTTCCGTTGACGATGTCACTAATGGGTGTGGACCTTCAATGGGGCCATTCAGCCAGCTCCCGCCCGCCGTCCCGCTTCGGAGTCAGGCTGGAGCCTCATCAAAGGCTTACCTGCCTCGGTTACATAAGCAACAGAACATCGGTGTTGGGTAGGACGTACAGCTGAATCCATGGGGTTATTATAGAAACTAAAAGCCAGTGAATAACGCCTCCATGGCTGCATCCCATTGTTTTATATAATAAATAATTAATGTTGTCCCAGCTGATAATGAACAGCCCGGCTCCCCTGAGCCTGTGCCTTTTTGGGAGCACATATTTGTGCAAAAAGTTTTTCTATAACTTCAAAAAGTCCAAGTACAGGTCGAGACTTACTGACGATCTTCTTCAAGCCATAGTGAGGGTGTCAACTGCTTCCTCGCTCAAGCCAAATGTGGCTCAGCTATGTGAGAGGAAGCGCTGCCAGGTCTCTGGCAGCAGGAAGCAGGCAAGAGAAGCCATGTTTAGAAAAACCGTTCATGTTCACAAGAACCCATTATAGTTAAAGAACTGTTAGTAGTGATGTTTGAGAAGATTAGATTTTTTGAACAAAGCTTTTTCAGTGGAATACCTGATGCAGCCCAGCCACACCCAGACTCTGCGTCCTGCAGCCCTCAGGTAATTTGAGTTTGAGACCCCTGGAATCAACAGACGGTGGCCTAGCCACCTTCGCGTGAGCCTCCAGGAGTGTTGTTGTGGCCGAGTGGTTAAGGCGATGAACTAGAAATCCATTGGGGTCTCCCCGCGCAGCTTTGAATCTTGCCAACAACGTGAAGTTCCCCTGATGTTGTTTTACCTTGGATAAGGTTCTTGATTGACCATTGCATAATTAGTGTTGTGTTCCTAGCTTGTTTTTCAGTACCAATCGGGAAAGTGTTGGGAACATCTGCTGAGGCATTGTACTGTATATTAATGAATCTGCTGCTTCACATTGTAAAGGCTGAATAGTCCTAAACAAATGCCATGCTGACCAAAACAAACTACAGTGAGGAATTACATTGCAACATAGTGGATCCGCCTTCCAACCACATTAGCCTGTTAAACTAAATGTCATTAACATCCAGTACTGCGGTGAGGAACCTTGGAGTTATTTTTGACCAGGATTTGGCATTTACGTCACATATAAGACAAATCTCTAGAACAGCCTTCTTCCACCTACGGAACATTGCTAAAATTAGAAGCATCCTGTCTCAAAGTGATGCCGAAAAACTGGTCCATGCATTTGTTACTTCTAGGTTGGACTACTGTAATTCCCTACTTCTGGGGAGTCCTAATAACTCCCTAAAAAGCCTTCAATTAATCCAAACTGCTGCAGCAAGAGTGCTGACTGGATTAGGAAAGAGAGATCATATTTCACCTTCACTAGCTTCTCTTCATTGGCTTCCCATAAAATCTAGAATAGAGTTCAAAACCCTCCTCCTTACATACAAAGCTCTTAATGGTCAAGCTCCATCATATTTAAAAGATCTCATAGTTCTGTATCGCCCGATTAGACCACTTCGATCCCAAAATACAGGCCTACTTGTGGTTCCCAGAGTTTGCAAAAGTAGAATGGGAGGCAGAGCCTTTAGCTATCAAGCTCCTCTCCTGTGGAACCAGCTTCCAATCCAAATTCGGGGAGCAGACACCCTCTCTACTTTTAAGACTAGGCTTAAAACCTTCCTTTTTGATAAAGCTTATAGTTAAACTGCTCACTCAACGTGAACTAGCTTTTCTCTATACATTTACTTGTCACCACTGTATACCATTAATTCTATATCCTACAACCTGTACGATACTTTGTTGTTGCTTTTTTGTTGTTTTGTTGTTGCTTTTTTGTTGTTTTGTTGTTGCTTTTTGTTGTTGCTTTTCGTTGCTCTTTTCTTTTCTTTCTCCACTTTCCACTCACCCCAACCGGTCAAGGCAGATGGCCACCCACCCTGAGCCTGGTTCTGCTGGAGGTTTCTCCCATTAAAGGGAGTTTTTCCTCTCCACTGTTGCCTAGGGCTTGCTCAAGGGGGATTTGTTGGGTTGCTTCTACATACTTGTGTAGTCTGGACTTTATTCTGTAAAGTGCCTTGAGATGACTTTGTTGTAAATTGGCGCTATATAAATAAAGTTGAATTGAATTGAATTGAATCTTTTGTCAGCTGGACTTGGCACCTAATCCAGGGATGGTGTAATTTGTTAGTGTTTTGGGGTTTTGTATATAGACACGTTTTAAATTGTTATTGTATATAGTTTTTAGTTGTTGTGTTTGCACTCTCTCTTTAAAAAAATGTGGGGAAAAAAACACAACTCTTGTGGTGTAATAGCAACACATCCATCCTTTGGGTGGAAGACTCCAGGTGCAAATCCTAGCAAGAGTGTGTTAGGTGCACAATCAGTATTTCATTTGCTGGGTTTCATATACCAGTTTTCATTAAGAGATTTTTAATAGAATCTGTCACCCTACTATGTGTTTATATTGAGGTAATAATGGGTGGTTGAGGTGTTTATATTAAGATGTGATTCTAATGATTTGCCCTAATTCATGTTTAAAATGAATTTGAACCATATCTCAATGTATGCTGAAGTATTGACACTTTCTGTGTTACTGTTACTGTGTATTATGGATTTTATATTGAATTTTTCTCCTTTTCTTTCTGTTTCTCTTCCCCCCTTCCTCTCTTCTTTTTTCTTCCCCCCCCTTAAAATTCCCTTTTCAACCAGTGTCCCTAGCTAGTTTTTAGGTACCATTTATGAAAGTGTTGGGAACATCTGCATTGTAAAGTCTGAATATTCCTACAAAAATGCCATGCTGACCAAAACAAACTACAGTGAGCAGTTACATTACACCATAGTGGATCCGCCTTCCAACCACGTTAGTCTGTTAAACTAAATGTCATTGACATCTTTTGTCAGCTGGACTTGGCACCTAATCCAGAGACAAGCATAAGCCGGTGTAACTAAAAGATGGTTACGTGGGTACATGGATTGTTACCATCTTCTGCATTAGAAGTACGTAGAACAAGTCCCTCCCCACCCTTCGATAGCTCAGTTGGTAGAGCGGAGGACTGTAGGTTAGTCAGCTGGGATCCTTAGGTCGCTGGTTCAACTCCGGCTCGAAGGAGAACATTTTGGCGGAACAGTCCAGGTACTGCTCTAACGCCATGGCTACTTGTCCCTATACTAACATCTCCCGCTGCAAGGACATTTTTTCAAAGCTCTGCAACATGTTGCCTTTACTCACCAAAGCTCCTGCTCCAATTTACAGGACTGCTTTTGACCATGGATTAAAACAGGGTTCTCAAGCTTGCGGCCTGCGAGACAATATTTTGTGGCCCTCAGGACGATATGAAAGTTTAATCTTTAGTGCGGCCAGCGAGTTCTATACGAATGGCACTTTCCCGCGTTGTGTGCAGAAGGTTCCTTTTTTTGTGCAAGCTGGAGCTGAACGAACCTACCAATCACACTGGACTATATGGCTCCCGAGGGCGGGCCATCAGCCGGGGTTGATGCAAGCAGAGAAACATTGCACAACTATGGAGGCGCTCGTGTAACATCACATAGCCGTCATAGAATTCCTACTTGTTACTGTGTTTGAAATGAGAATGTTTGACTTCGAGCTGGACGAAGTCAATGTTACCGCCGTTAAGGACCAACACCGACGTTCCGTTGACGATGTCACTAATGGGTGTGGACCTTCAATGGGGCCATTCAGCCAGCTCCCGCCCGCCGTCCCGCTTCGGAGTCAGGCTGGAGCCTCATCAAAGGCTTACCTGCCTCGGTTACATAAGCAACAGAACATCGGTGTTGGGTAGGACGTACAGCTGAATCCATGGGGTTATTATAGAAACTAAAAGCCAGTGAATAACGCCTCCATGGCTGCATCCCATTGTTTTATATAATAAATAATTAATGTTGTCCCAGCTGATAATGAACAGCCCGGTCGCTGTCGAGAAAATTGACCCCCGGCTCCCCTGAGCCTGTGCCTTTTTGGGAGCACATATTTGTGCAAAAAGTTTTTCTATAACTTCAAAAAGTCCAAGTACAGGTCGAGACTTACTGACGATCTTCTTCAAGCCATAGTGAGGGTGTCAACTGCTTCCTCGCTCAAGCCAAATGTGGCTCAGCTATGTGAGAGGAAGCGCTGCCAGGTCTCTGGCAGCAGGAAGCAGGCAAGAGAAGCCATGTTTAGAAAAACCGTTCATGTTCACAAGAACCCATTATAGTTAAAGAACTGTTAGTAGTGATGTTTGAGAAGATTAGATTTTTTGAACAAAGCTTTTTCAGTGGAATACCTGATGCAGCCCAGCCACACCCAGACTCTGCGTCCTGCAGCCCTCAGGTAATTTGAGTTTGAGACCCCTGGAATCAACAGACGGTGGCCTAGCCACCTTCGCGTGATCCTCCAGGAGTGTTGTTGTGGCCGAGTGGTTAAGGCGATGGACTAGAAATCCATTGGGGTCTCCCCGCGCAGGTTCGAATCCTGCCAACAATGTGAAGTTCCCCTGATGTTGTTTTACCTTGGATAAGGTTCTTGATTGACCATTGCATAATTAGTGTTGTGTTCCTAGCTTGTTTTTCAGTACCAATTGGGAAAGTGTTGGGAACATCTGCTGAGGCATTGTACTGTATATTAATGAATCTGCTGCTGCACATTGTAAAGGCTGAATAGTCCTAAACAAATACCATGCTGACCAAAACAAACTACAGTGAGCAACTACATTGCAACATAGTGGATCCGCCTTCCAACCACATTAGCCTGTTAAACTAAATGTCATTAACATCTTTTGTCAGCTGGACTTGGCACCTAATCCAGGGATGGTGTAATTTGTTAGTGTTTTGGGGTTTTGTATATAGACAGGTTTTAAATTGTTATTGTATATAGTTTTTAGTTGTTGTGTTTGCACTCTCTCTTTAAAAAAATGTGGGGAAAAAAACACAACTCTTGTGGTGTAATAGCAACACATCCATCCTTTGGGTGGAAGACTCCAGGTGCAAATCCTGGCAAGAGTGTGTTAGGTGCACAATCAGTATTTCATTTGCTGGGTTTCATATAACAGTTTTCTTTAAGAGATTTTTAATAGAATCTGTCACCCTACTATGTGTTTATATTGAGGTAATAATGGGTGGTTGAGGTGTTTATATTAAGATGTGATTCTAATGATTTGCCCTAATTCATGTTTAAAATGAATTTGAACCATATCTCAATGTATGCTGAAGTATTGACATTTTCTGTGTTACTGTTACTGTGTATTATGGATTTTATATTGAATTTTTCTCCTTTTCTTTCTGTTTCTCTTCCCCCCTTCCTCTCTTCTTTTTTCTTGCCCCCCCCTTAAAATTCCCTTTTCAACCAGTGACCCTAGCTAGTTTTTCAGTACCATTTATGAAAGTGTTGGGAACATCTGCATTGTAAAGTCTGAATAGTCCTAAAAAAATGCCATGCTGACCAAAACAAACTACAGTGAGCAATTACATTACACCATAGTGGATCCGCATTCCAACCACGTTAGTCTGTTAAACTAAATGTCATTGACATCTTTTGTCAGCTGGACTTGGCACCTAATCCAGAGACAAGCATAAGCCGGTGTAACTAAAAGATGGTTACGTACGTACATGGATTGTTACCATCTTCTGCATTAGAAGTACGTAGAACAAGTCACTCCCCACCCTTCGATAGCTCAGTTGGTAGAGCGGAGGTCTGTAGGTTAGTCAGCTGGGATCCTTAGGTCGCTGGTTCAACTCCGGCTCGAAGGAGAACATTTTGGCGGAACAGTCCAGGTACTGCTCTAACGCCATGGCTACTTGTCCCTATACTAACATCTCCCGCTGCAAGGACATTTTTTCAAAGCTCTGCAACATGTTGCCTTTACTCACCAAAGCTCCTGCTCCAATTTACAGGACTGCTTTTGACCATGGATTAAAACAGGGTTCTCAAGCTTGCGGCCTGCGAGACAATATTTTGTGGCCCTCAGGACGATATGAAAGTTTAATCTTTAGTGCGGCCAGCGAGTTCTATACGAATGGCACTTTCCCGCGTTGTGTGCAGAAGGTTCCTTTTTTTGTGCAAGCTGGAGCTGAACGAACCTACCAATCACACTGGACTATATGGCTCCCGAGGGCGGGCCATCAGCCGGGGTTGATGCAAGCAGAGAAACATTGCACAACTATGGAGGCGCTCGTGTAACATCACATAGCCGTCATAGAATTCCTACTTGTTACTGTGTTTGAAATGAGAATGTTTGACTTCGAGCTGGACGAAGTCAATGTTACCGCCGTTAAGGACCAACACCGACGTTCCGTTGACGATGTCACTAATGGGTGTGGACCTTCAATGGGGCCATTCAGCCAGCTCCCGCCCGCCGTCCCGCTTCGGAGTCAGGCTGGAGCCTCATCAAAGGCTTACCTGCCTCGGTTACATAAGCAACAGAACATCGGTGTTGGGTAGGACGTACAGCTGAATCCATGGGGTTATTTTAGAAACTAAAAGCCAGTGAATAACGCCTCCATGGCTGCATCCCATTGTTTTATATAATAAATAATTAATGTTATCCCAGCTGATAATGAACAGCCCGGTCGCTGTCGAGAAAATTGACCCCCTGCTCCCCTGAGCCTGTGCCTTTTTGGGAGCACATATTCGTGCAGAAAGTTTTTCTATAACTTCAAAAAGTCCAAGTACAGGTCGAGACTTACTGACGATCTTCTTCAAGCCATAGTGAGGGTGTCAACTGCTTCCTCGCTCAAGCCAAATGTGGCTCAGCTATGTGAGAGGAAGCGCTGCCAAGTCTCTGGCAGCAGGAAGCAGGCAAGAGAAGCCATGTTTAGAAAAACCGTTCATGTTCACAAGAACCCATTATAGTTAAAGAACTGTTAGTAGTGATGTTTGAGAAGATTAGATTTTTTGACCAAAGCTTTTTCAGTGGAATACCTGATGCAGCCCAGCCACACCCAGACTCTGCGTCCTGCAGCCCTCAGGTAATTTGAGTTTGAGACACCTGGAATCAACAGACGGTGGCCTAGCCACCTTCGCGTGAGCCTCCAGGAGTGTTGTTGTGGCCGAGTGAATAAGGCGATAGACTAGAAATCCATTGGGGTCTCCCCGCGCAGGTTCGAATCCTGCCAACAAGGTGAAGTTCCCCTGATGTTTTACCTTGGATAAGTTTCTTGATTGACCATTGCATAATTAGTGTTGTGTTCCTTGCTTGTTTTCAGTACCAATTGGGAAAGTGTTGGGAACATCTGCTGAGGCATTGTACTGTATATTAATGAATCTGCTGCTGCACATTGTAAAGGCTGAATAGTCCTAAACAAATACCATGCTGACCAAAACAAACTACAGTGAGCAATTACATTGCAACATAGTGGATCCGCCTTCCAACCACATTAGCCTGTTAAACTAAATGTCATTAACATTATTTGTCAGCTGGACTTGGCACCTAATCCAGGGATGGTGTAATTTGTTAGTGTTTTGGGGTTTTGTATATAGACAGGTTTTAAATTGTTATTGTATATAGTTTTTAGTTGTTGTGTTTGCACTCTCTCTTTAAAAAATGTGGGGAAAAAACACAACTCTTGTGGTGTAATAGCAACACATCCATCCTTTGGGTGGAAGACTCCAGGTGCAAATCCTGGCAAGAGTGTGTTAGGTGCACAATCAGTATTTCATTTGCTGGGTTTCATATACCAGTTTTCATTAAGAGATTTTTAATAGAATCTGTCACCCTACTATGTGTTTATATTGAGGTAATAATGGGTGGTTGAGGTGTTTATATTAAGATGTGATTCTAATGATTTGCCCTAATTCGTGTTTAAAATGAATTTGAACCATATCTCAATGTATGCTGAAGTATTGACACTTTCTGTGTTACTGTTACTGTGTATTATGGATTTTATATTGAATTTTTCTCCTTTTCTTTCTGTTTCTCTTCCCCCCTTCCTCTCTTCTTTTTTCTTCCCCCCCCTTAAAATTCCCTTTTCAACCAGTGTCCCTAGCTAGTTTTTCAGTACCATTTAGGAAAGTGTTGGGAAGATCTGCATTGTAAAGTCTGAATATTCCTAAAAAAATGCCATGCTGACCAAAACAAACTACAGTGAGCAGTTACATTACACCATAGTGGATCCGCCTTCCAACCACGTTAGTCTGTTAAACTAAATGTCATTGACATCTTTTGTCAGCTGGACTTGGCACCTAATCTTCTTACCTCTAATCTTCTGGATTAGAGGTATGTAGAACAAGTCCCTCCCCACCCTTCGATAGCTCAGTTGGTAGAGTGGAGGACTGTAGGTTAGTCAGCTGGGATCCTTAGGTCGCTGGTTCAACTCCGGCTCGAAGGAGAACATTTTGGCGGAACAGTCCAGGTACTGCTCTAACGCCATGGCTACTTGTCCCTATACTAACATCTCCCGCTGCAAGGACATTTTTTCAAAGCTCTGCAACATGTTGCCTTTACTCACCAAAGCTCCTGCTCCAATTTACAGGACTGCTTTTGACCATGGATTAAAACAGGGTTCTCAAGCTTGCGGCCTGCGAGACAATATTTTGTGGCCCTCAGGACGATATGAAAGTTTAATCTTTAGTGCGGCCAGCGAGTTCTATACGAATGGCACTTTCCCGCGTTGTGTGCAGAAGGTTCCTTTTTTTGTGCAAGCTGGAGCTGAACGAACCTACCAATCACACTGGACTATATGGCTCCCGAGGGCGGGCCATCAGCCGGGGTTGATGCAAGCAGAGAAACATTGCACAACTATGGAGGCGCTCGTGTAACATCACATAGCCGTCATAGAATTCCTACTTGTTACTGTGTTTGAAATGAGAATGTTTGACTTCGAGCTGGACGAAGTCAATGTTACCGCCGTTAAGGACCAACACCGACGTTCCGTTGACGATGTCACTAATGGGTGTGGACCTTCAATGGGGCCATTCAGCCAGCTCCCGCCCGCCGTCCCGCTTCGGAGTCAGGCTGGAGCCTCATCAAAGGCTTACCTGCCTCGGTTACATAAGCAACAGAACATCGGTGTTGGGTAGGACGTACAGCTGAATCCATGGGGTTATTATAGAAACTAAAAGCCAGTGAATAACGCCTCCATGGCTGCATCCCATTGTTTTATATAATAAATAATTAATGTTGTCCCAGCTGATAATGAACAGCCCGGTCGCTGTCGAGAAAATTGACCCCCGGCTCCCCTGAGCCTGTGCCTTTTTGGGAGCACATATTTGTGCAAAAAGTTTTTCTATAACTTCAAAAAGTCCAAGTACAGGTCGAGACTTACTGACGATCTTCTTCAAGCCATAGTGAGGGTGTCAACTGCTTCCTCGCTCAAGCCAAATGTGGCTCAGCTATGTGAGAGGAAGCGCTGCCAGGTCTCTGGCAGCAGGAAGCAGGCAAGAGAAGCCATGTTTAGAAAAACCGTTCATGTTCACAAGAACCCATTATAGTTAAAGAACTGTTAGTAGTGATGTTTGAGAAGATTAGATTTTTTGAACAAAGCTTTTTCAGTGGAATACCTGATGCAGCCCAGCCACACCCAGACTCTGCGTCCTGCAGCCCTCAGGTAATTTGAGTTTGAGACCCCAGGTTTTAAATTGTTATTGTATATAGTTTTTAGTTGTTGTGTTTGCACTCTCTCTTTAAAAAAATGTGGGGAAAAAAACACAACTCTTGTGGTGTAATAGCAACACATCCATCCTTTGGGTGGAAGACTCCAGGTGCAAATCCTTGCAAGAGTGTGTTAGGTGCACAATCAGTATTTCATTTGCTGGGTTTCATATACCAGTTTTCATTAAGTCAGAAATCAGTATTTCATTTGCTGGGTTTCATATACCAGTTTTCATTAAGAGATTTTTAATAGAATCTGTCACCCTACTATGTGTTTATATTGAGGTAATAATGGGTGGTTGAGGTGTTTATATTAAGATGTGATTCTAATGATTTGCCCTAATTCATGTCTAAAATGAATTTGAACCATATCTCAATGTATGCTGAAGTATTGACACTTTCTGTGTTACTGTTACTGTGTATTATGGATTTTATATTGAATTTTTCTCCTTTTCTTTCTGTTTCTCTTCCCCCCTTCCTCTCTTCTTTTTTCTTCCCCCCCCTTAAAATTCCCTTTTCAACCAGTGTCCCTAGCTAGTTTTTCAGTACCATTTAGGAAAGTGTTGGGAAGATCTGCATTGTAAAGTCTGAATATTCCTAAAAAATGCCATGCTGACCAAAACAAACTACAGTGAGCAGTTACATTACACCATAGTGGATCCGCCTTCCAACCACGTTAGTCTGTTAAACTAAATGTCATTGACATCTTTTGTCAGCTGGACTTGGCACCTAATCCAGAGACAAGCATAAGCCGGTGTAACTAAAAGATGGTTACGTGGGTACATGGATTGTTACCATCTTCTGCATTAGAAGTACGTAGAACAAGTCGCTCCCCACCCTTCGATAGCTCAGTTGGTAGAGCGGAGGACTGTAGGTTAATCAGCTGGGATCCTTAGGTCGCTGGTTCAACTCCGGCTCGAAGGAGAACATTTTGGCGGAACAGTCCAGGTACTGCTCTAACGCCTTGGCTACTTGTCCCTATACTAACATCTCCCGCTGCAAGGACATTTTTTCAAAGCTCTGCAACATGTTGCCTTTACTCAGCAAAGCTCCTGCTCCAATTTACAGGACTGCTTTTGACCATGGATTAAAACAGGGTTCTCAAGCTTGCGGCCTGCAAGACAATATTTTGTGGCCCTCAGGACGATATGAAAGTTTAATCTTTAGTGCGGCCAGCGAGTTCTATACGAATGGCACTTTCCCGCGTTGTGTGCAGAAGGTTCCTTTTTTTGTGCAAGCTGGAGCTGAACGAACCTACCAATCACACTGGACTATATGGCTCCCGAGGGCGGGCCATCAGCCGGGGTTGATGCAAGCAGAGAAACATTGCACAACTATGGAGGCGCTCGTGTAACATCACATAGCCGTCATAGAATTACTACTTGTTACTGTGTTTGAAATGAGAATGTTTGACTTCGAGCTGGACGAAGTCAATGTTACCGCCGTTAAGGACCAACACCGACGTTCCGTTGACGATGTCACTAATGGGTGTGGACCTTCAATGGGGCCATTCAGCCAGCTCCCGCCCGCCGTCCCGCTTCGGAGTCAGGCTGGAGCCTCATCAAAGGCTTACCTGCCTCGGTTACATAAGCAACAGAACATCGGTGTTGGGTAGGACGTACAGCTGAATCCATGGGGTTATTATAGAAACTAAAAGCCAGTGAATAACGCCTCCATGGCTGCATCCCATTGTTTTATATAATAAATAATTAATGTTGTCCCAGCTGATAATGAACAGCCCGGCTCCCCTGAGCCTGTGCCTTTTTGGGAGCACATATTTGTGCAAAAAGTTTTTCTATAACTTCAAAAAGTCCAAGTACAGGTCGAGACTTACTGACGATCTTCTTCAAGCCATAGTGAGGGTGTCAACTGCTTCCTCGCTCAAGCCAAATGTGGCTCAGCTATGTGAGAGGAAGCGCTGCCAGGTCTCTGGCAGCAGGAAGCAGGCAAGAGAAGCCATGTTTAGAAAAACCGTTCATGTTCACAAGAACCCATTATAGTTAAAGAACTGTTAGTAGTGATGTTTGAGAAGATTAGATTTTTTGAACAAAGCTTTTTCAGTGGAATACCAGATGCAGCCCAGCCACACCCAGACTCTGCGTCCTGCAGCCCTCAGGTAATTTGAGTTTGAGACCCCTGGAATCAACAGACGGTGGCCTAGCCACCTTCGCGTGAGCCTCCAGGAGTGTTGTTGTGGCCGAGTGGTTAAGGCGATGAACTAGAAATCCATTGGGGTCTCCCCGCGCAGCTTTGAATCTTGCCAACAACGTGAAGTTCCCCTGATGTTGTTTTACCTTGGATAAGGTTCTTGATTGACCATTGCATAATTAGTGTTGTGTTCCTAGCTTGTTTTTCAGTACCAATTGGGAAAGTGTTGGGAACATCTGCTGAGGCATTGTACTGTATATTAATGAATCTGCTGCTTCACATTGTAAAGGCTGAATAGTCCTAAACAAATGCCATGCTGACCAAAACAAACTACAGTGAGGAATTACATTGCAACATAGTGGATCCGCCTTCCAACCACATTAGCCTGTTAAACTAAATGTCATTAACATCCAGTACTGCGGTGAGGAACCTTGGAGTTATTTTTGACCAGGATTTGGCATTTACGTCACATATAAGACAAATCTCTAGAACAGCCTTCTTCCACCTACGGAACATTGCTAAAATTAGAAGCATCCTGTCTCAAAGTGATGCCGAAAAACTGGTCCATGCATTTGTTACTTCTAGGTTGGACTACTGTAATTCCCTACTTCTGGGGAGTCCTAATAACTCCCTAAAAAGCCTTCAATTAATCCAAACTGCTGCAGCAAGAGTGCTGACTGGATTAGGAAAGAGAGATCATATTTCACCTTCACTAGCTTCTCTTCATTGGCTTCCCATAAAATCTAGAATAGAGTTCAAAACCCTCCTCCTTACATACAAAGCTCTTAATGGTCAAGCTCCATCATATTTAAAAGATCTCATAGTTCTGTATCGCCCGATTAGACCACTTCGATCCCAAAATACAGGCCTACTTGTGGTTCCCAGAGTTTGCAAAAGTAGAATGGGAGGCAGAGCCTTTAGCTATCAAGCTCCTCTCCTGTGGAACCAGCTTCCAATCCAAATTCGGGGAGCAGACACCCTCTCTACTTTTAAGACTAGGCTTAAAACCTTCCTTTTTGATAAAGCTTATAGTTAAACTGCTCACTCAACGTGAACTAGCTTTTCTCTATACATTTACTTGTCACCACTGTATACCATTAATTCTATATCCTACAACCTGTACGATACTTTGTTGTTGCTTTTTTGTTGTTTTGTTGTTGCTTTTTTGTTGTTTTGTTGTTGCTTTTTGTTGTTGCTTTTCGTTGCTCTTTTCTTTTCTTTCTCCACTTTCCACTCACCCCAACCGGTCAAGGCAGATGGCCACCCACCCTGAGCCTGGTTCTGCTGGAGGTTTCTCCCATTAAAGGGAGTTTTTCCTCTCCACTGTTGCCTAGGGCTTGCTCAAGGGGGATTTGTTGGGTTGCTTCTACATACTTGTGTAGTCTGGACTTTATTCTGTAAAGTGCCTTGAGATGACTTTGTTGTAAATTGGCGCTATATAAATAAAGTTGAATTGAATTGAATTGAATCTTTTGTCAGCTGGACTTGGCACCTAATCCAGGGATGGTGTAATTTGTTAGTGTTTTGGGGTTTTGTATATAGACACGTTTTAAATTGTTATTGTATATAGTTTTTAGTTGTTGTGTTTGCACTCTCTCTTTAAAAAAATGTGGGGAAAAAAACACAACTCTTGTGGTGTAATAGCAACACATCCATCCTTTGGGTGGAAGACTCCAGGTGCAAATCCTGGCAAGAGTGTGTTAGGTGCACAATCAGTATTTCATTTGCTGGGTTTCATATACCAGTTTTCATTAAGAGATTTTTAATAGAATCTGTCACCCTACTATGTGTTTATATTGAGGTAATAATGGGTGGTTGAGGTGTTTATATTAAGATGTGATTCTAATGATTTGCCCTAATTCATGTTTAAAATGAATTTGAACCATATCTCAATGTATGCTGAAGTATTGACACTTTCTGTGTTACTGTTACTGTGTATTATGGATTTTATATTGAATTTTTCTCCTTTTCTTTCTGTTTCTCTTCCCCCCTTCCTCTCTTCTTTTTTCTTCCCCCCCCTTAAAATTCCCTTTTCAACCAGTGTCCCTAGCTAGTTTTTAGGTACCATTTATGAAAGTGTTGGGAACATCTGCATTGTAAAGTCTGAATATTCCTACAAAAATGCCATGCTGACCAAAACAAACTACAGTGAGCAGTTACATTACACCATAGTGGATCCGCCTTCCAACCACGTTAGTCTGTTAAACTAAATGTCATTGACATCTTTTGTCAGCTGGACTTGGCACCTAATCCAGAGACAAGCATAAGCCGGTGTAACTAAAAGATGGTTACGTGGGTACATGGATTGTTACCATCTTCTGCATTAGAAGTACGTAGAACAAGTCCCTCCCCACCCTTCGATAGCTCAGTTGGTAGAGCGGAGGACTGTAGGTTAGTCAGCTGGGATCCTTAGGTCGCTGGTTCAACTCCGGCTCGAAGGAGAACATTTTGGCGGAACAGTCCAGGTACTGCTCTAACGCCATGGCTACTTGTCCCTATACTAACATCTCCCGCTGCAAGGACATTTTTTCAAAGCTCTGCAACATGTTGCCTTTACTCACCAAAGCTCCTGCTCCAATTTACAGGACTGCTTTTGACCATGGATTAAAACAGGGTTCTCAAGCTTGCGGCCTGCGAGACAATATTTTGTGGCCCTCAGGACGATATGAAAGTTTAATCTTTAGTGCGGCCAGCGAGTTCTATACGAATGGCACTTTCCCGCGTTGTGTGCAGAAGGTTCCTTTTTTTGTGCAAGCTGGAGCTGAACGAACCTACCAATCACACTGGACTATATGGCTCCCGAGGGCGGGCCATCAGCCGGGGTTGATGCAAGCAGAGAAACATTGCACAACTATGGAGGCGCTCGTGTAACATCACATAGCCGTCATAGAATTCCTACTTGTTACTGTGTTTGAAATGAGAATGTTTGACTTCGAGCTGGACGAAGTCAATGTTACCGCCGTTAAGGACCAACACCGACGTTCCGTTGACGATGTCACTAATGGGTATGGACCTTCAATGGGGCCATTCAGCCAGCTCCCGCCCGCCGTCCCGCTTCGGAGTCAGGCTGGAGCCTCATCAAAGGCTTACCTGCCTCGGTTACATAAGCAACAGAACATCGGTGTTGGGTAGGACGTACAGCTGAATCCATGGGGTTATTATAGAAACTAAAAGCCAGTGAATAACGCCTCCATGGCTGCATCCCATTGTTTTATATAATAAATAATTAATGTTGTCCCAGCTGATAATGAACAGCCCGGTCGCTGTCGAGAAAATTGACCCCCGGCTCCCCTGAGCCTGTGCCTTTTTGGGAGCACATATTTGTGCAAAAAGTTTTTCTATAACTTCAAAAAGTCCAAGTACAGGTCGAGACTTACTGACGATCTTCTTCAAGCCATAGTGAGGGTGTCAACTGCTTCCTCGCTCAAGCCAAATGTGGCTCAGCTATGTGAGAGGAAGCGCTGCCAGGTCTCTGGCAGCAGGAAGCAGGCAAGAGAAGCCATGTTTAGAAAAACCGTTCATGTTCACAAGAACCCATTATAGTTAAAGAACTGTTAGTAGTGATGTTTGAGAAGATTAGATTTTTTGAACAAAGCTTTTTCAGTGGAATACCTGATGCAGCCCAGCCACACCCAGACTCTGCGTCCTGCAGCCCTCAGGTAATTTGAGTTTGAGACCCCTGGAATCAACAGACGGTGGCCTAGCCACCTTCGCGTGATCCTCCAGGAGTGTTGTTGTGGCCGAGTGGTTAAGGCGATGGACTAGAAATCCATTGGGGTCTCCCCGCGCAGGTTCGAATCCTGCCAACAATGTGAAGTTCCCCTGATGTTGTTTTACCTTGGATAAGGTTCTTGATTGACCATTGCATAATTAGTGTTGTGTTCCTAGCTTGTTTTTCAGTACCAATTGGGAAAGTGTTGGGAACATCTGCTGAGGCATTGTACTGTATATTAATGAATCTGCTGCTGCACATTGTAAAGGCTGAATAGTCCTACAAAAATGCCATGCTGACCAAAACAAACTACAGTGAGCAATTACATTGCAACATAGTGGATCCGCCTTCCAACCACATTAGCCTGTTAAACTAAATGTCATTAACATCTTTTGTCAGCTGGACTTGGCACCTAATCCAGGGATGGTGTAATTTGTTAGTGTTTTGGGGTTTTGTATATAGACAGGTTTTAAATTGTTATTGTATATAGTTTTTAGTTGTTGTGTTTGCACTCTCTCTTTAAAAAAATGTGGGGAAAAAAACACAACTCTTGTGGTGTAATAGCAACACATCCATCCTTTGGGTGGAAGACTCCAGGTGCAAATCCTGGCAAGAGTGTGTTAGGTGCACAATCAGTATTTCATTTGCTGGGTTTCATATACCAGTTTTCATTAAGAGATTTTTAATAGAATCTGTCACCCTACTATGTGTTTATATTGAGGTAATAATGGGTGGTTGAGGTGTTTATATTAAGATGTGATTCTAATGATTTGCCCTAATTCATGTTTAAAATGAATTTGAACCATATCTCAATGTATGCTGAAGTATTGACATTTTCTGTGTTACTGTTACTGTGTATTATGGATTTTATATTGAATTTTTCTCCTTTTCTTTCTGTTTCTCTTCCCCCCTTCCTCTCTTCTTTTTTCTTCCCCCCCCCTTAAAATTCCCTTTTCAACCAGTGTCCCTAGCTAGTTTTTCAGTACCATTTATGAAAGTGTTGGGAACATCTGCATTGTAAAGTCTGAATAGTCCTAAAAAAATGCCATGCTGACCAAAACAAACTACAGTGAGCAATTACATTACACCATAGTGGATCCGCATTCCAACCACGTTAGTCTGTTAAACTAAATGTCATTGACATCTTTTGTCAGCTGGACTTGGCACCTAATCCAGAGACAAGCATAAGCCGGTGTAACTAAAAGATGGTTACGTACGTACATGGATTGTTACCATCTTCTGCATTAGAAGTACGTAGAACAAGTCCCTCCCCACCCTTCGATAGCTCAGTTGGTAGAGCGGAGGACTGTAGGTTAGTCAGCTGGGATCCTTAGGTCGCTGGTTCAACTCCGGCTCGAAGGAGAACATTTTGGCGGAACAGTCCAGGTACTGCTCTAACGCCATGGCTACTTGTCCCTATACTAACATCTCCCGCTGCAAGGACATTTTTTCAAAGCTCTGCAACATGTTGCCTTTACTCACCAAAGCTCCTGCTCCAATTTACAGGACTGCTTTTGACCATGGATTAAAACAGGGTTCTCAAGCTTGCGGCCTGCGAGACAATATTTTGTGGCCCTCAGGACGATATGAAAGTTTAATCTTTAGTGCGGCCAGCGAGTTCTATACGAATGGCACTTTCCCACGTTGTGTGCAGAAGGTTCCTTTTTTTGTGCAAGCTGGAGCTGAACGAACCTACCAATCACACTGGACTATATGGCTCCCGAGGGCGGGCCATCAGCCGGGGTTGATGCAAGCAGAGAAACATTGCACAACTATGGAGGCGCTCGTGTAACATCACATAGCCGTCATAGAATTCCTACTTGTTACTGTGTTTGAAATGAGAATGTTTGACTTCGAGCTGGACGAAGTCAATGTTACCGCCGTTAAGGACCAACACCGACGTTCCGTTGACGATGTCACTAATGGGTGTGGACCTTCAATGGGGCCATTCAGCCAGCTCCCGCCCGCCGTCCCGCTTCGGAGTCAGGCTGGAGCCTCATCAAAGGCTTACCTGCCTCGGTTACATAAGCAACAGAACATCGGTGTTGGGTAGGACGTACAGCTGAATCCATGGGGTTTATTATAGAAACTGAAAGCCAGTGAATAACGCATCCATGGCTGCATCCCATTGTTTTATATAATAAATAATAAATGGTGTCCCAGTTGATAATGAACAGCCCGGTCGCAGTCGATAAAATTGACCCCCGGCTCCCCTGAGCCTGTGCCTTTTTGGGAGCACATATTTGTGCAAAAAGTTTTTTCTATAACTTCAAAAAGTCCAAGTACAGGTCGAGACTTACTGACGATCTTCTTCAAGCCATAGTGAGGGTGTCAACTGCTTCCTCGCTCAAGCCAAATGTGGCTCAGCTATGTGAGAGGAAGCGCTGCCAGGTCTCTGGCAGCAGGAAGCAGGCAAGAGAAGCCATGTTTAGAAAAACCGTTCATGTTCACAAGAACCCATTATAGTTAAAGAACTGTTAGTAGTGATGTTTGAGAAGATTAGATTTTTTGAACAAAGCTTTTTCAGTGGAATACCTGATGCAGCCCAGCCACACCCAGACTCTGCGTCCTGCAGCCCTCAGGTAATTTGAGTTTGAGACCCCTGGAATCAACAGACGGTGGCCTAGCCACCTTCGCGTGAGCCTCCAGGAGTGTTGTTGTGGCCAAGTGGTTAAGGCGATGGATTAGAAATCCATTGGGGTCTCCCCGTGCAGGTTCGAATCCTGCCAACAATGTGAAGTTCACCTGATGTTGTTTTACCTTGGATAAGGTTCTTGATTGACCATTGCATAATTAGTGTTGTGTTCCTAGCTTGTTTTTCAGTACCAATTGGGAAAGTGTTGGGAACATCTGCTGAGGCATTGTACTGTATATTAATGAATCTGCTGCTGCACATTGTAAAGGCTGAATAGTCCTAAACAAATACCATGCTGACCAAAACAAACTACAGTGAGCAACTACATTGCAACATAGTGGATCCGCCTTCCAACCACATTAGCCTGTTAAACTAAATGTCATTAACATCTTTTGTCAGCTGGACTTGGCACCTAATCCAGGGATGGTGTAATTTGTTAGTGTTTTGGGGTTTTGTATATAGACAGGTTTTAAATTGTTATTGTATATAGTTTTTAGTTGTTGTGTTTGCACTCTCTCTTTAAAAAAATGTGGGGAAAAAAACACAACTCTTGTGGTGTAATAGCAACACATCCATCCTTTGGGTGGAAGACTCCAGGTGCAAATCCTGGCAAGAGTGTGTTAGGTGCACAATCAGTATTTCATTTGCTGGGTTTCATATAACAGTTTTCTTTAAGAGATTTTTAATAGAATCTGTCACCCTACTATGTGTTTATATTGAGGTAATAATGGGTGGTTGAGGTGTTTATATTAAGATGTGATTCTAATGATTTGCCCTAATTCATGTTTAAAATGAATTTGAACCATATCTCAATGTATGCTGAAGTATTGACACTTTATGTGTTACTGTTACTGTGTATTATGGATTTTATATTGAATTTTTCTCCTTTTCTTTCTGTTTCTCTTCCCCCCTTCCTCTCTTCTTTTTTCTTGCCCCCCCCTTAAAATTCCCTTTTCAACCAGTGACCCTAGCTAGTTTTTCAGTACCATTTATGAAAGTGTTGGGAACATCTGCATTGTAAAGTCTGAATAGTCCTAAAAAAATGCCATGCTGACCAAAACAAACTACAGTGAGCAATTACATTACACCATAGTGGATCCGCATTCCAACCACGTTAGTCTGTTAAACTAAATGTCATTGACATCTTTTGTCAGCTGGACTTGGCACCTAATCCAGAGACAAGCATAAGCCGGTGTAACTAAAAGATGGTTACGTACGTACATGGATTGTTACCATCTTCTGCATTAGAAGTACGTAGAACAAGTCCCTCCCCACCCTTCGATAGCTCAGTTGGTAGAGTGGAGGACTGTAGGTTAGTCAGCTGGGATCCTTAGGTCGCTGGTTCAACTCCGGCTCGAAGGAGAACATTTTGGCGGAACAGTCCAGGTACTGCTCTAACGCCATGGCTACTTGTCCCTATACTAACATCTCCCGCTGCAAGGACATTTTTTCAAAGCTCTGCAACATGTTGCCTTTACTCACCAAAGCTCCTGCTCCAATTTACAGGACTGCTTTTGACCATGGATTAAAACAGGGTTCTCAAGCTTGCGGCCTGCGAGACAATATTTTGTGGCCCTCAGGACGATATGAAAGTTTAATCTTTAGTGCGGCCAGCGAGTTCTATACGAATGGCACTTTCCCGCGTTGTGTGCAGAAGGTTCCTTTTTTTGTGCAAGCTGGAGCTGAACGAACCTACCAATCACACTGGACTATATGGCTCCCGAGGGCGGGCCATCAGCCGGGGTTGATGCAAGCAGAGAAACATTGCACAACTATGGAGGCGCTCGTGTAACATCACATAGCCGTCATAGAATTCCTACTTGTTACTGTGTTTGAAATGAGAATGTTTGACTTCGAGCTGGACGAAGTCAATGTTACCGCCGTTAAGGACCAACACCGACGTTCCGTTGACGATGTCACTAATGGGTGTGGACCTTCAATGGGGCCATTCAGCCAGCTCCCGCCCGCCGTCCCGCTTCGGAGTCAGGCTGGAGCCTCATCAAAGGCTTACCTGCCTCGGTTACATAAGCAACAGAACATCGGTGTTGGGTAGGACGTGCAGCTGAATCCATGGGGTTATTATAGAAACTAAAAGCCAGTGAATAACGCCTCCATGGCTGCATCCCATTGTTTTATATAATAAATAATTAATGTTGTCCCAGCTGATAATGAACAGCCCGGTCGCAGTCGAGAAAATTGACCCCCGGCTCCCCTGAGCCTGAAATTCCCCTAAAATTCCCTTTTCAACCAGTGTCCCTAGCTAGTTTTTCAGTACCATTTATGAAAGTGTTGGGAACATCTGCATTGTAAAGTCTGAATATTCCTACAAAAATGCCATGCTGACCAAAACAAACTACAGTGAGCAGTTACATTACACCATAGTGGATCCGCCTTCCAACCACGTTAGTCTGTTAAACTAAATGTCATTGACATCTTTTGTCAGCTGGACTTGGCACCTAATCCAGAGACAAGCGTAAGCCGGTGTAACTAAAAGATGGTTACGTGGGTACATGGATTGTTACCATCTTCTGCATTAGAAGTACGTAGAACAAGTCCCTCCCCACCCTTCGATAGCTCAGTTGGTAGAGCGGAGGACTGTAGATTAGTCAGCTGGGATCCTTAGGTCGCTGGTTCAACTCCGGCTCGAAGGAGAACATTTTGGCGGAACAGTCCAGGTACTGCTCTAACGCCATGGCTACTTGTCCCTATACTAACATCTCCCGCTGCAAGGACATTTTTTCAAAGCTCTGCAACATGTTGCCTTTACTCAGCAAAGCTCCTGCTCCAATTTACAGGACTGCTTTTGACCATGGATTAAAACAGGGTTCTCGAGGGCGGGCCATCAGCCGGGGTTGATGCAAGCAGAGAAACATTGCACAACTATGGAGGCGCTCGTGTAACATCACATAGCCGTCATAGAATTCCTACTTGTTACTGTGTTTGAAATGAGAATGTTTGACTTCGAGCTGGACGAAGTCAATGTTACCGCCGTTAAGGACCAACACCGACGTTCCGTTGACGATGTCACTAATGGGTGTGGACCTTCAATGGGGCCATTCAGCCAGCTCCCGCCCGCCGTCCCGCTTCGGAGTCAGGCTGGAGCCTCATCAAAGGCTTACCTGCCTCGGTTACATAAGCAACAGAACATCGGTGTTGGGTAGGACGTGCAGCTGAATCCATGGGGTTATTATAGAAACTAAAAGCCAGTGAATAACGCCTCCATGGCTGCATCCCATTGTTTTATATAATAAATAATTAATGTTGTCCCAGCTGATAATGAACAGCCCGGTCGCTGTCGAGAAAATTGACCCCCGGCTCCCCTGAGCCTGTGCCTTTTTGGGAGCACATATTTGTGCAAAAAGTTTTTCTATAACTTCAAAAAGTCCAAGTACAGGTCGAGACTTACTGACGATCTTCTTCAAGCCATAGTGAGGGTGTCAACTGCTTCCTCGCTCAAGCCAAATGTGGCTCAGCTATGTGAGAGGAAGCGCTGCCAGGTCTCTGGCAGCAGGAAGCAGGCAAGAGAAGCCATGTTTAGAAAAACCGTTCATGTTCACAAGAACCCATTATAGTTAAAGAACTGTTAGTAGTGATGTTTGAGAAGATTAGATTTTTTGAACAAAGCTTTTTCAGTGGAATACCTGATGCAGCCCAGCCACACCCAGACTCTGCGTCCTGCAGCCCTCAGGTAATTTGAGTTTGAGACCCCTGGAATCAACAGACGGTGGCCTAGCCACCTTCGCGTGATCCTCCAGGAGTGTTGTTGTGGCCGAGTGGTTAAGGCGATGGACTAGAAATCCATTGGGGTCTCCCCGCGCAGGTTCGAATCCTGCCAACAATGTGAAGTTCCCCTGATGTTGTTTTACCTTGGATAAGGTTCTTGATTGACCATTGCATAATTAGTGTTGTGTTCCTAGCTTGTTTTTCAGTACCAATTGGGAAAGTGTTGGGAACATCTGCTGAGGCATTGTACTGTATATTAATGAATCTGCTGCTGCACATTGTAAAGGCTGAATAGTCCTACAAAAATGCCATGCTGACCAAAACAAACTACAGTGAGCAATTACATTGCAACATAGTGGATCCGCCTTCCAACCACATTAGCCTGTTAAACTAAATGTCATTAACATCTTTTGTCAGCTGGACTTGGCACCTAATCCAGGGATGGTGTAATTTGTTAGTGTTTTGGGGTTTTGTATATAGACAGGTTTTAAATTGTTATTGTATATAGTTTTTAGTTGTTGTGTTTGCACTCTCTCTTTAAAAAAATGTGGGGAAAAAAACACAACTCTTGTGGTGTAATAGCAACACATCCATCCTTTGGGTGGAAGACTCCAGGTGCAAATCCTGGCAAGAGTGTGTTAGGTGCACAATCAGTATTTCATTTGCTGGGTTTCATATACCAGTTTTCATTAAGAGATTTTTAATAGAATCTGTCACCCTACTATGTGTTTATATTGAGGTAATAATGGGTGGTTGAGGTGTTTATATTAAGATGTGATTCTAATGATTTGCCCTAATTCATGTTTAAAATGAATTTGAACCATATCTCAATGTATGCTGAAGTATTGACATTTTCTGTGTTACTGTTACTGTGTATTATGGATTTTATATTGAATTTTTCTCCTTTTCTTTCTGTTTCTCTTCCCCCCTTCCTCTCTTCTTTTTTCTTCCCCCCCCCTTAAAATTCCCTTTTCAACCAGTGTCCCTAGCTAGTTTTTCAGTACCATTTATGAAAGTGTTGGGAACATCTGCATTGTAAAGTCTGAATAGTCCTAAAAAAATGCCATGCTGACCAAAACAAACTACAGTGAGCAATTACATTACACCATAGTGGATCCGCATTCCAACCACGTTAGTCTGTTAAACTAAATGTCATTGACATCTTTTGTCAGCTGGACTTGGCACCTAATCCAGAGACAAGCATAAGCCGGTGTAACTAAAAGATGGTTACGTACGTACATGGATTGTTACCATCTTCTGCATTAGAAGTACGTAGAACAAGTCCCTCCCCACCCTTCGATAGCTCAGTTGGTAGAGCGGAGGACTGTAGGTTAGTCAGCTGGGATCCTTAGGTCGCTGGTTCAACTCCGGCTCGAAGGAGAACATTTTGGCGGAACAGTCCAGGTACTGCTCTAACGCCATGGCTACTTGTCCCTATACTAACATCTCCCGCTGCAAGGACATTTTTTCAAAGCTCTGCAACATGTTGCCTTTACTCACCAAAGCTCCTGCTCCAATTTACAGGACTGCTTTTGACCATGGATTAAAACAGGGTTCTCAAGCTTGCGGCCTGCGAGACAATATTTTGTGGCCCTCAGGACGATATGAAAGTTTAATCTTTAGTGCGGCCAGCGAGTTCTATACGAATGGCACTTTCCCGCGTTGTGTGCAGAAGGTTCCTTTTTTTGTGCAAGCTGGAGCTGAACGAACCTACCAATCACACTGGACTATATGGCTCCCGAGGGCGGGCCATCAGCCGGGGTTGATGCAAGCAGAGAAACATTGCACAACTATGGAGGCGCTCGTGTAACATCACATAGCCGTCATAGAATTCCTACTTGTTACTGTGTTTGAAATGAGAATGTTTGACTTCGAGCTGGACGAAGTCAATGTTACCGCCGTTAAGGACCAACACCGACGTTCCGTTGACGATGTCACTAATGGGTGTGGACCTTCAATGGGGCCATTCAGCCAGCTCCCGCCCGCCGTCCCGCTTCGGAGTCAGGCTGGAGCCTCATCAAAGGCTTACCTGCCTCGGTTACATAAGCAACAGAACATCGGTGTTGGGTAGGACGTACAGCTGAATCCATGGGGTTTATTATAGAAACTGAAAGCCAGTGAATAACGCATCCATGGCTGCATCCCATTGTTTTATATAATAAATAATAAATGGTGTCCCAGTTGATAATGAACAGCCCGGTCGCAGTCGATAAAATTGACCCCCGGCTCCCCTGAGCCTGTGCCTTTTTGGGAGCACATATTTGTGCAAAAAGTTTTTTCTATAACTTCAAAAAGTCCAAGTACAGGTCGAGACTTACTGACGATCTTCTTCAAGCCATAGTGAGGGTGTCAACTGCTTCCTCGCTCAAGCCAAATGTGGCTCAGCTATGTGAGAGGAAGCGCTGCCAGGTCTCTGGCAGCAGGAAGCAGGCAAGAGAAGCCATGTTTAGAAAAACCGTTCATGTTCACAAGAACCCATTATAGTTAAAGAACTGTTAGTAGTGATGTTTGAGAAGATTAGATTTTTTGAACAAAGCTTTTTCAGTGGAATACCTGATGCAGCCCAGCCACACCCAGACTCTGCGTCCTGCAGCCCTCAGGTAATTTGAGTTTGAGACCCCTGGAATCAACAGACGGTGGCCTAGCCACCTTCGCGTGAGCCTCCAGGAGTGTTGTTGTGGCCGAGTGGTTAAGGCGATGGACTAGAAATCCATTGGGGTCTCCCCGCGCAGGTTCGAATCCTGCCAACAATGTGAAGTTCCCCTGATGTTGTTTTACCTTGGATAAGGTTCTTGATTGACCATTGCATAATTAGTGTTGTGTTCCTAGCTTGTTTTTCAGTACCAATTGGGAAAGTGTTGGGAACATCTGCTGAGGCATTGTACTGTATATTAATGAATCTGCTGCTGCACATTGTAAAGGCTGAATAGTCCTAAACAAATACCATGCTGACCAAAACAAACTACAGTGAGCAACTACATTGCAACATAGTGGATCCGCCTTCCAACCACATTAGCCTGTTAAACTAAATGTCATTAACATTATTTGTCAGCTTGACTTGGCACCTAATCCAGGGATGGTGTAATTTGTTAGTGTTTTTGGGGTTTTGTATATAGACAGGTTTTAAATTGTTATTGTATATAGTTTTTAGTTGTTGTGTTTGCACTCTCTCTGTAAAAAAAAGTGGGGAAAAAAACACAACTCTTGTGGTGTAATAGCAACACATCCATCCTTTGGGTGGAAGACTCCAGGTGCAAATCCCGGCAAGAGTGTGTTAGGTGCACAATCAGTATTTCATTTGCTGGGTTTCATATACCAGTTTTCATTAAGAGATTTTTAATAGAATCTGTCACCCTACTATGTGTTTATATTGAGGTAATAATGGGTGGTTGAGGTGTTTATATTAAGATGTGATTCTAATGATTTGCCCTAATTCATGTTTAAAATGAATTTGAACCATATCTCAATGTATGCTGAAGTATTGACATTTTCTGTGTTACTGTTACTGTGTATTATGGATTTTATATTGAATTTTTCTCCTTTTCTTTCTGTTTCTTCCCCCCCCCTTAAAATTCCCTTTTCAACCAGTGTCCCTAGCTAGTTTTTCAGTACCATTTAGGAAAGTGTTGGGAACATCTGCATTGTAAAGTCTGAATATTCCTAAAAAAATGCCATGCTGACCAAAACAAACTACAGTGAGCAGTTACATTACACCATAGTGGATCCGCATTCCAACCACGTTAGTCTGTTAAAGTAAATGTCATTGACATCTTTTGTCAGCTGGACTTGGCACCTAATCCAGAGACAAGCATAAGCCGGTGTAACTAAAAGATGGTTACGTGGGTACATGGATTGTTACCATCTTCTGGATTAGAGGTACGTAGAACAAGTCCCTCCCCACCCTTCGATAGCTCAGTTGGTAGAGCGGAGGACTGTAGGTTAGTCAGCTGGGATCCTTAGGTCTCTGGTTCAACTCTGGCTCGAAGGAGAACATTATGGCGGAACAGTCCAGGTACTGCTCCAATTTACAGGACTGCTTTTGACCATGGATTAAAACAGGGTTCTCAAGCTTGCGGCCTGCGAGACAATATTTTGTGGCCCTCAGGACGATATGAAAGTTTAATCTTTAGTGCGGCCAGCGAGTTCTATACGAATGGCACTTTCCCGCGTTGTGTGCAGAAGGTTCCTTTTTTTGTGCAAGCTGGAGCTGAACGAACCTACCAATCACACTGGACTATATGGCTCCCGAGGGCGGGCCATCAGCCGGGGTTGATGCAAGCAGAGAAACATTGCACAACTATGGAGGCGCTCGTGTAACATCACATAGCCGTCATAGAATTCCTACTTGTTACTGTGTTTGAAATGAGAATGTTTGACTTCGAGCTGGACGAAGTCAATGTTACCGCCGTTAAGGACCAACACCGACGTTCCGTTGACGATGTCACTAATGGGTGTGGACCTTCAATGGGGCCATTCAGCCAGCTCCCGCCCGCCGTCCCGCTTCGGAGTCAGGCTGGAGCCTCATCAAAGGCTTACCTGCCTCGGTTACATAAGCAACAGAACATCGGTGTTGGGTAGGACGTACAGCTGAATCCATGGGGTTTATTATAGAAACTGAAAGCCAGTGAATAACGCATCCATGGCTGCATCCCATTGTTTTATATAATAAATAATAAATGGTGTCCCAGTTGATAATGAACAGCCCGGTCGCAGTCGATAAAATTGACCCCCGGCTCCCCTGAGCCTGTGCCTTTTTGGGAGCACATATTTGTGCAAAAAGTTTTTTCTATAACTTCAAAAAGTCCAAGTACAGGTCGAGACTTACTGACGATCTTCTTCAAGCCATAGTGAGGGTGTCAACTGCTTCCTCGCTCAAGCCAAATGTGGCTCAGCTATGTGAGAGGAAGCGCTGCCAGGTCTCTGGCAGCAGGAAGCAGGCAAGAGAAGCCATGTTTAGAAAAACCGTTCATGTTCACAAGAACCCATTATAGTTAAAGAACTGTTAGTAGTGATGTTTGAGAAGATTAGATTTTTTGAACAAAGCTTTTTCAGTGGAATACCTGATGCAGCCCAGCCACACCCAGACTCTGCGTCCTGCAGCCCTCAGGTAATTTGAGTTTGAGACCCCTGGAATCAACAGACGGTGGCCTAGCCACCTTCGCGTGAGCCTCCTTTTTTTTTTTTTTTTTTTTTTTTATCTTTTTATTATCAAAAATACACTTTACAAAATAAAAATTAACTATATACAGAGAAACATAAAGAAAAAGAGTAAAGTCATTCGTCTTTTTTACAGTAAATCAAACAAATTAAAGCAAAGCAAGCCTCTTTCCCCTTATTTTCAACATATTTGTATGCACATATATACATGTATACATACATATATATACACATACACACATATACATACATATATATATACACCTACATACACACATACATTCTTAAATATATACACACATATACTACAAGGCTAAATAAATTCACCCAAAATCAAAGTGCAATCTACCCTCCCCATCCAGCTCACATAAATCATTCCTTGCCCCCCACCTAGCTATAAACTCATCCTCATCCACTGAAAACTGAATTCTCATGTAATGTGTCACCATATTTTGAAAAAAACCCACCCTGTTTGTCCTTTTCCCCCCATACAAAGCATAATTTCTACCAACATACAACAAATGACGTGCTACACTCAATAAAAAATTGATTAAACCAACATTACATCTTTTATCACCTTTTTGTTTCCCAAAGCACCACACCCAGTCCCATGCTTCCCCTTCTAACCTAGGCAGTTTACACTTATTGATTAACAACGTTTTAACCCAATCCCTGAAATCCCGTGTGACTGTACAGTATAGCATAAAGTGGTTAAAATCTTCATCTTCCACCCTACAGTTATCGCATACGTGCTTTTACTTATCTGGTGGAGGACGACAGAAACCAGCACCCTTCTGTGACGCAGCAGGAAGTTTGAGTTTGCTATTGCTGGGGGAAGCCACTTACTGTGTAGATTTGACCAAATTTCAGAGACGGGACGGGTAAGAAAGAGATGAGACCATGCAGTGTTTGCTGTAGGTTCTTGGAATATTTTGTTAATTAAAACCCTATACCAAAATTTTGATTGTAAATCTTGCAGTTTTCTGTTTTTGACGTCACAGGTCAGAGCAAAATCCAGCTCGTCGTCCTCCACCCGATCCTCATTCACTTCCGACAACCACTCTTTCCACTCTTGCGGCATTCGCTCTAATAAATCATCACAAAATCGCACAACTCTAGCCTTTTTTATATTAAACCCTTTCATCCTAATTTTACTAAATACCGCAAGAGGGTTAGGAGCCCCTGTCTGGTCTAAAACATCTTTAATCTGATGTAGCGCCTCAGTCAAGATGCCCCGATCGGCCTTACATCCCTCTCGGCCGCTGAGGCAGGGGTTCCCAAAGATGGGCTGGTTTAACACACTTTGTTTTGATGTAATTACACACTCCAACTGGGGCAGGATTTCCACCCATGCCTCAGCCGCCTCCTGGAAGAGTGGACATGTTCCCACAATAGGCCGGCCGAGTCTGACGCTACATAGACTGCAAAAGCCGCACATACCTCTTCAGTACATCATCATACAAATAATCCTCCCATATGTTTTTAGTTTTCTGGCTCAGCATTTTCTTAAACAGTTTTATTCTTAACACCCCTGTCTCACTGATCTTTCTAAGGGGACGGGATCTGTCACGAAGCCATTGCACTTCACGACACTAGTAGCTCGGCTGTACAGTAACTTCATCCACCCTCGAAAAGTTGGGCCGAACCCAAAAACCCCCAGACACTCAAAGAGAAAATCGTGACTCACTGTCAAATGCCTTCTCTAGATCTACATTAAGGTATATACCTCCTGTAGCCATTAAATTCTCCAATGAGAATTTTGTTGACAAAATGCAGTCAGCGATATCCCTCCCCGGAATGCTGTAAGTCTGGGTAGGCCCAACTATCGAGCCAATCACTCCCTTAAGCCTGAACCCTAGCACCTTAGCGAGGATCTTATAGTCAGTATTGAGCAGACTAATTGGCCTATAATTTGCCAGGTCATCTCTGGCGCCTTTGTTTTTATAAACTAGAGTGATCACACCCCTTAAAAAAGACTCCGCGCACCTGTTCTCCTCCTGCATGGCAGAGTATAGCCTGCAGAGGACGGGGGCCAGTATGTTGCTGAAATGTTGGTAAAACTCAGCTGAGAGACCATCCACACCCGGGCTTTTAGATGTATTAAGGCTTCCAATCGCTGCTCTCACTTCTTCAATCTGAATGTCACCATCACACAGAGCCGCATCCTCGTGACTGAGGGAGCAGCCAATTTTTCCTAATACTGTGTCCATTTGTGCTTTTTTAATATGTTGTTTGCTAAACAAATTAGCGTAGTAGTCTTGTATTGCTTGTAAAATATCCACTATGTCAGTATGTGTGTTTCCATCAAGGTCTTTTATTTCTGGTATGTATGTTTTTGCCTGTATCCTTTTTTCCAAACCTAGAAAAAAAGCAGTACAGCGCTCCCCTTTCAACATGTGTTGTGCTTTACTGCGGATCATTGCGCCTCTGCATTTTCTCTCATCTAACCGTCTCAGCTGCTCCCTCAATCCAAGATAGACATCCAAGGGATGGTCACACTCAGCCTCAATAAGCTCAAGCTCCTCTTTTAGATGATGTCTCAGCTCAGCCTCCTCTGTCTTTTCCCTCAGCCTCTTCTCTCTGCTCAGAGCGATACAACGCTTTTTAATTTTAAATTTGGTGCGCTCCCACCACTCAATGATATCCACGACATACTCACTCTCATCACATAGAGCAGAGAGAAAAGACTTCATTTTATCTTTAAAAACTTCTTCTTCTAGGATGGAAGTGTTAAAACACCACAGGCCCCCATTCCTTTGCATACCACCCTCCCCTAGAGTCACCTTTAAACAGGCATGATCACTCCAGGAACAAAAACAATATTTACACTCATTTAATTCTTGCACCAAACTCGACGCCAACAAACACAGGTCAACACTGGATTGCTTTAGCCTGCCCAATACCACTTGCCTGCGCGAATACGCCTGGGTGCCGGGGTTCAGCACTCTCCACGCATCTATCAAATCACACTCATCCATCCATACAAAAACAGCCGATCTACTAATGTCTTGTTTAAATTTATTATTAACTCCTACGTCCGCCTTAGTCAGAGCAACATTCCAATCTCCTATCACTACCGAGCGATCATCTGTCCACCTTTTGCAGCGCTCAAAGAAACCTCTCCTTTCAGGTTCACTGTTCAGACCGTACAAATTCAGAATTCTATATTTTTTATTATAATGTATTATATCAATAACAATTAGTCTACCCTGTCCATCCTTAAAAATCTCCACAATACTCTCACACACACCCGGCTTTACAAAAATTGCCACTCCAGCAGTTTTGTCAGAGGAGAGGGAGTAAAAGAGCTCCCCTCTCCAAAAAGATTTTATAGTGTCTATTTTGTCCATGGACCACCTACATTCCTGGACACACAGAGTTGCTCTATTTTCCCAATATTTGTTAACCCATTTAAATTTTGCGATTGAAGCAGCATTATCAAGTAAACACCGATTAAAAAGGTCATTTCCTAAGCTGTTTTTTCCCTTTGCCTCTATTCCCTCCCTCACTCCTCCCTGATTTATCTTGCTGTGAACGTTTTCTAACCTGCTTTATCTGCTGAAAATCCATCTCCGAATCTGACTCTATACTGTCAGCCTGGGGAGCCAGCAGGGCAGCATCCAAGTCTTCCTCTCTAGGGGCGGGTGGTATTCCATTATGAGAGGGGACCTTCTGTGAAGCGAGCCAAGATGGGCTCAGCCAACCCCCTACAGGGTGACCCACCCTATCCCCGCTCCACTCTGCCAGCACTTGATCCATACTAGATCCCAACACATCCTCTCTTTCACTCCCATGTTTCTCCCGCACAGGCAGGTCACTGCCTTGCGTCTCCACCACCTCATCCTCCTGTTCACTCTCGCTGCCCATATTCAGCTCTGGCTCCTCTACAGGTCTAACCTCACTCCTGTCATCCTCGGAGATGGATTCCCTGCTACCCTCCCCATTCCCTTCATCTATATTTTTACATTGACATTCCTCTGTGGAGCTATGACATTCCATACATCTGTGCATCCTGGCATCACAATCACGTGCATAATGTCCCTGTTTATTACATTTAAAACAGGTGAAATCTGGACATCCCCTCACGATGTGACCATGCTGTAAGCACATTCGACAAACTTTCACTTGATTATTGTGAATTACTCTAAAATACTCCGGACCATTAGCTGTCATGAATTTCGCTGAGTAGGGCAGTGACTGCACAGTTTCATTAAACTTTACCTTCATATATCTTGTACCGTCCGCCACATCAGTCCCGGGCCACATCCTCCTTTTAATAGGCGAGATCGCTCTCACTCCCCACACGTCCAGTTTTTCCATAATTTCCTCGTCCGTTATATACGCCGGCAAATTCAAAAAAGACACCACCAGTTCATCAATTGCTAATGTTTTTAGCATTACCACCGCTTTACCAACTTTAAATCCATCCAGTAGCCTTTTCTTTCCAGCTTCACTTTTTACCGTCACCTCATATTTATTCGATTCGGTCTCACGCAGCGCAACTATGCCTTCACACACATCACGTATTGCTCGTAACAGTTCCATCGTTTTCACCTTCTCTTCACCCACCACCTCTGCCAATACAGTCAAATCTTTTTCGTACCCCTTTTTTCTTTCATTGTCTCCCGTCTTCCGCCCATCTCCGTCTGCATCCTCGCCCGTTCCTCCTGATGTTTTCCATCCACACAAATGCCATCAATCTCCAACCTATTCTGCCGCTGCTCTCCGACCAAATCCACTCCTTTCTCCGTCCTCTTTGCTGAAGTAATCCTCTGCATTGAAAAGCCCGGAACTTGCCCGCCATTTCTCTTCTCTCCCTGCTCCGCGGCCTGGCGTTTGCTTCCTCCCGCTCCGTTCTCTATTTCGGCTGGCATTGCCGTTTCTCCCCGACATCTCATGGTAGGAGCCACAATTTTCACAGCGTCCTCCGTCAATTTACCTCGTCTTTCTCCGCCATTCTCCATTTTACGTAGCTTGGAGAATCGAGTAACACTCGGCAAAAAAACAAAACCAAAAGAAAATAAAAAAGAAAAAGGCAAAATGAAAGCGCCCCAGAACGGAGCAAATCCGCCGGGGGGATTAGTAACATAAACGAAATCGAAATCTCAATACTATTTAGTTAAATTACGACAAAAACACAAGCAAACTGAAAAAGCCCGCCAAAACAGGCTCATGCGCGGGTCCGTCACTGCTAGCTCTAGAAGAGAAACCACTGTCTGCAAACAGGTTTGGGAACCAAGAACAGCAAACAGGTGCTGCTGCCAGAAAGAGCGGCTAAACACAGTTAGCAGAGGATGGTTACGATCCATTGACCTCTGAGTTATGGGCCCAGCACGCTTCCGCTGCGCCACTCTGCTGTCAACCACCCCAGATGGGACTCTAACCCACAATCCCTGGCTTAGGAAGCCAGTGTCTTATCCATTAGGCCACTGGGGCATCACAAACACCTTTACTCATCAGTTCTTCCAACAAACAGTTGCTTCCTATACAGAGCATAATGTGAGACATGCCATGTAGGCTTTGGGTAACACAATAATGGCCCCAAATGCAGTAGATATAGTGAGTAGGAGTGAAATTTTTAAAAGTGCAAAGAAAAAAATGTGAAACACGTAGAAACTAGATTGCCATGCTGATATGAAACTGGCATTGTACCCCAGATTGGACTCGAACCCTTTAGGTAACACAATAATGACAATAAAAGCAGTTAGTACAGTAAGATGGAGGAAAGCATTTAAAAGAGCAGAGAAAGGAATTTGAAATATACAAAAATTGCATTCCCAAGCTGATATGCATCTGGAATTGTACAGTAGGTGAATATGTACTGTCTGTATGTGGTTCATTTCATTAAGACGTTGTAAAGGCCCTAAATCACCTTACAAAACACAGTTAGCAGAGGATGTTTCGATCCATCGACCGCTGGGTTATGGGCCCAGCACGCTTTCCCAGCGCCACTCTGCTCTCAACCACGCCAGATTGGACTCGAACCCTTTGGGTAACATAATAATGACAATAGAAGCAGTTAGTATAGTAAGATGGAGGAAAGCATTTAAAAGAGCAGAGAAAAGAATGTGAAATATACAAAAATTGCATTCCCAAGCTGATATGCATCTGGAATTGTACAGTAGGTGAATATGTACATTCTGTATCTGGTTCACTTTACTACTCTGCACACCAGATTGGACTCGAACCCTTTGGGTAACACAATAATGACAATAAAAGCAGTTAGTATAGTAAGATGGAGGAAAGCATTTAAAAGAGCAAAGAAAGGAATTTGAAATATACAAAAATTGCATTCCCAAGATGATATGCATCTGGAATTGTACAGTAGGTGAATATGTACTTTCTGTATATGGTTCACTTTACTAAAAGGTTGTAAAGGC
>NW_027125272.1:120000-137500 GCF_033026475.1 Channa argus | reverse complement strand
AATAAAAGCAGTTAGTATAGTAAGATGGAGGAAAGCATTTGAAAGAGCAGAGAAAAGAATGTGAAATATACAAAAATTGCATTCCCAAGCTGATATGCATCTGGAATTTTACAGTAGATGAATATGTACTGTCTGTATCTGGTTCATTTTACTAAGACGTTTGTTACGCCCCTGTCTAGGGGGTAGAGGTGCAACATACAAAGATAAGTTACGGTGTTTCAAACAGGAAAATATTTATTGTAACGAAAAAAGTGTCAAACAAATCATGACACTACAGCTCAGGGTGAACCAAGGCCAACATAATAAACAAAATAAACTATTCCCCACAGAAAGTGCTAGCTAGCCTGATAGAAAGAAACAAACAAAAAGACAGTCGCTAACCCTAACTCCCTAATGTGAAACAAAGGAAAACATTCAAAAGAAAATGGCAGTTCACCCCTACAGATTAAATACTATTTACAAAATGTACAATTTACAAACAAAGCCACGCCACAAAACCTAACAGTTCAAAACAAATGCTAAATAAGGCCAAGAACAAGCGAACAGGTGCTGCTACCAGAAAAAGCCTCTCGCTGGCAGTTGGGAACCATACTTTTCAAACTCCAGGAAGTGTAGGATGGACCAATCGGCTTCCGGTACTGCCCCCCAATCCGGCCAATCAGGCAGGGCACCTATAAGAACAACAAAGTACAAACAAACATACGGCCAGGGCCGTAACAACGTTGTAAAGGCCCTAAATACCCTTACAAAGCACAGTTAGCAGAGGATGTTTCGATCCATCGACCGCTGGGTTATGGGCCCAGCACGCTTCCCCAGCGCCACTCTGCTCTCAACCACGCCAGATTGGACTCAAACCCTTTGGGTAACATAATAATGACAATAAAAGCAGTTAGTATAGTAAGATGGAGGAAAGCATTTGAAAGAGCAGAGAAAAGAATGTGAAATATACAAAAATTGCATTCCCAAGCTGATATGCATCTGGAATTGTACAGTAGATGAATATGTACTGTCTGTATCTGGTTCATTTTACTAAGACATTGTAAAGGCCTTAAATACCCTTACAAAACACAGTTAGCAGAGGATGGTTTCGATTCATCGCCCTCTGGGTTATGGGCCCAGCACGCTTCCGCTGCGCCACTCTGCTTTGAACCACACCAGATTTCACTCGAACCCTTTGGGTAATACAATAATGACAATAAAAGCAGTTAGTATAGTAAGATGGAGGAAAGCATTTGAAAGAGCAGAGAAAAGAATGTGAAATATACAAAAATTGCATTCCCAAGCTGATATGCATCTGGAATTGTACAATAGGTGAATATGTACTTTCTGTATCTGGTTCACTTTACTAAAAAGTTGTAAAGGCCCTAAGTCAGCTTACAAAACACAGGTAGCAGAGGATGGTTTCGATCCATCGACCTCTGGGTTATGGGCCCAGCACGCTTCCGCTGCGCCACTCTGCTGTCAACCACCCCAGATGGGACTTGAACCCACAATCCCTGGCAGAGGAGGCCAGTGCATTATCCATTAGGCCACTGGGGCATCACAAACACCTTTACTCATCAGTTCTTCTAACAAACAGTTGCTTCCTATACAGAGCATAATGTGAGACATGCCATGTTGGCTTTGGGTAGCACAATAATGGCCCCAAATGCAATAGATATAGTGAGTAGAAGGGAAATTTTTAAAAGTGCAAAGAAAAAAATGTGAAACACGTAGAAACTAGATTGCCATGCTGATATGAAACTGGCATTGTACAGTAGATGAATTTGTACTGTCTGTATCTGGTTCACTTTACTAAGAGGTTGTAAAGGCCCTAAGTCAGCTTACAAAACACAGTTAGCAGAGGATGGTTTCGATCCATCGACCTCTGGGTTATGGGCCCAGCAGGCTTCCGCTGCGCCACTCTGCTGTCAACCACCCCAGATGGGACTCGAACCCTTTGGGTAATACAATAATGACAATAAAAGCAGTTAGTGTAGTAAGATGGAGGAAAGCATTTGAAAGAGCAGAGAAAAGAATGTGAAATATACAAAAATTGCATTCCCAAGCTCATATGCATCTGGAATTGTACAGTAGGTGAATATGTACTTTCTGTATCTGGTTCACTTTACTAAAAGGTTGTAAAGGCCCTAAGTCAGCTTACAAAACACAGTTAGCAGAGGATGGTTTCGATCCATCGACCTCTGGGTTATGGGCCCAGCACGCTTCCGCTGCGCCACTCTGCTTTGAACCACACCAGATTGGACTCGAACCCTTTGGGTAATACAACTGCTCATACTGAACCAAAACCCAAAACTTTTAAATGTGGATTATTAAACATCAGATCTCTCTCTTCTAAATCTTTGTTAGTAAATGACTTGATAAATGATCATCAAATTGGTTTATTTTGTCTCACTGAAACGTGGTTGCAGCAGGAAGAATATGTCAGTTTAAATGAGTCAACCCCCCAAAGTCATATTAATTATCATGTTCCTAGATGCACAGGCCGAGGTGGAGGAGTAGCAGCAATATTTCACTCTAGCTTATCAATAATTCCTAGACCTAAACATAGTTATACCTCATTTGAGAGTCTTACTCTTAGCCTTTCACACCCAAACTGGAAAACTCAAAAACCACTATTATTTGTTATCGTGTACCGTCCTCCAGTCCCTTATTCAGAGTTTTTGATTGAATTTTCTGATTTTCTATCTGATTTAGTGCTTAGTACAGATAAAGTCATTATAGTGGGTGACTTTAACATTCATGTAGATGCTGACAGTAACTGTCTGAGCACTGCGTTTAAGTCATTATTAGATTCAATTGGTTTTTCCCAAAATGTAAATAAACCCACTCATTGTTTTAGTCACACGTTAGACCTTGTCCTTACATATGGCATTGAAACTGATAATTTAATAGTATTTCCTCATAATTCTCTTCTGTCTGACCATTTTCTAATAACATTTGAATTTACAATAACGGACTATACAGCAGTTAGGAAAAAATTCCACTACAGCAGATGTTTATCTGAAAATGCTGTGAATACATTTAAAGAAATTATTTCTTCATCTTTTTCACCACCATGTGTCAATACTATGGTGAGTAGCCATCTTACTCCTGTGCAAATTGATTATTTAGTTGACGATTCTGCCGCCTCACTGCGTAGGATACTAGATACAGTTGCCCCTTTGAAATAGAAGGCAGTGAATCAGAGGAGCCGACCTCCATGGTACAATTCACAAATGCACAGCTTAAAGCAGGCAACACGAAAGTTAGAGAGGAAGTGGCGTTCCACTAATTTAGAAGAATCCCGGTTAGCCTGGAAAAACAGTTTAAAAACATACAAAAAAGCTCTCCGTGATGCCAGAACAGCATATTATTCCGCATTAATAGAGGAAAACAAGAACAACCCCCGGTTTCTGTTCAGCACTGTAGCCAGGCTGACTAAGAGCCATAGTTCTGTTGAGCCTAGTATTCCCTTAACTTTGAGCAGCAATGACTTTATGACTTTCTTTACTAGTAAAATTGTAGCCATTAGGGAAAAGATTCACCAGATCCTCCCTACAAATATTACGGCTAGATCTTCATGTACAACAGCTATAGAATCCTCAATAAGGCCCCAATCCATCTTAGACTGCTTTTCACCCATAGATCTCACTGAGCTAAGTTCAACTACCGCCTCCTCAAAACTAACAACATGTCTTTTAGACCCTGTTCCAACCAAATTGCTTAAAGATGTTCTACCTTTAATAGACACTTTCATATTAGATTTGATTAACCTATCTTTAGAAACTGGCTATGTACCAAAGGCCTATAAAGTTGCTGTAATCAAACCATTACTTAAAAAACCTTGTCTTGATCCAGGTGATTTAGCCAACTATAGACCAATATCAAATCTCCCGTTTATTTCTAAAATCCTTGAAAAAGTAGTTGCAAAACAATTATGTGATCACCTTTACAGGAATAATTTGTATGAAGACTTTCAGTCAGGATTTAGAGCTCATCACAGTACAGAAACAGCACTGGTAAAAGTCTCCAATGATCTTCTCCTGGCTTCAGATAATGGACTTGTGTCTGTACTCGTCTTACTAGACCTTAGTGCCGCATTTGACACCATTGACCACAACATTTTATTACAGAGACTAGAACATGGATTTGGGATTAAAGGAACCACATTACATTGGTTTAAATCTTATCTGTCAGACAGATTCCAACTTGTTCATGTTAATGATGACTCTTCTTTATGCACCAAAGTCAGCTATGGAGTTCCACAGGGCTCTGTGTTAGGACCAATACTTTTTAATCTCTACATGTCACCTTTAGGCAAAATCATTAGGAAACATTCCATAAACTTCCACTGATATGCAGATGATACCCAGCTCTATTTATCTGTGAAACCAGAAGATACTAACCAATTAGTCAAATTTGAAGCATGTCTAAAAGACATAAAGAACTGGATGTCCTACAATTTCCTACTTCTAAATTCAGACAAAACTGAAATCATCCTCTTTGGGCCTAAAAACATGAGAAATATGCTGTCTAACAATATAGTTACTCTAGATGACATAACTTTGGCCTCTAGTACTACGGTGAGGAACCTTGGAGTTATCTTTGACCAAGATTTGGCGTTTACGTCACATAAAAGACAAATGTCTAGAACAGCCTTCTTCCACCTACGGAACATTGCTAAAATTAGAAGCATCCTGTCTCAAAGTGATGCCGAAAAACTGGTCCATGCATTTGTTACTTCTAGGTTGGACTACTGTAATTCCCTACTTCTGGGGTGTCCTAATAACTCTCTAAAAAGCCTTCAATTAATCCAAAATGCTGCAGCAAGAGTGCTGACTGGATTAGGAAAGAGAGATCATATTTCACCTTCACTAGCTTCTCTTCATTGGCTTCCCATAAAATCTAGAATAGAGTTCAAAACCCTCCTCCTTACATACAAAGCTCTTAATGGTCAAGCTCCATCATATTTAAAAGATCTCATAGTCCTGTATCGCCCAATTAGACCACTTCGATCCCAAAATACTGGCCTACTTGTGGTTCCCAGAGTTTGCAAAAGTAGAATGGGAGGCAGAGCCTTTAGCTATCAAGCTCCTCTCCTGTGGAACCAGCTTCCAATCCAAATTCGGGGAGCAGACACCCTCTCTACTTTTAAGACTAGGCTTAAAACTTTCCTTTTTGATAAAGCTTATAGTTAAAAATCCTCACTCAACCCTAACTAGCTTTTCTCTATACATTTATTTGTCACCACTGTATGCCATTAATTCTGTGTCCTACAACCTGTACAATGCTTTGTTGTTGCTTTTGTTGTTGTTGTTGTTGTTGTTGTTGTTGCTTTTTGTTGTTGTTTTGTTGTTGCTTTTCGTTGCTCTTTTCTTTTCTTTCTCCACTTTCCACTCACCCCAACCGGTCAAAGCAGATGGCCGCCCACCCTGTGCCTGTTTTTGCTGGAGGTTTCTCCCATTAAAGGGAGTATTTCCTCTCCACTGTTGCCTATGGCTTGCTCAAGGGGGATTTGTTGGGTTACTTCTACATACTTGTGTAGTCTGGACTTTATTCTGTAAAGTGCCTTGAGATGACTTTGTTGTAAATTGGCGCTATATAAATAAAGTTGAATTGAATTGAATTGAATTGAATTGAATTGAATTGAATTGAATAATGACAATAAAAGCAGTTAGTATAGTAAGATGGAGGAAAGCATTTGAAAGAGCAGAGAAAGGAATGTGAAATATACAAAAATTGCATTCCCAAGCTGATATGCATCTGGAATTGTACAGTAGGTGAATATGTACTTTCTGTATCTGGTTTACTTTACTAAAAGGTTGTAAAGGCCCTAAGTCAGCTTACAAAACACAGTTAGCAAAGGATGGTTTCGATCCATCGACCTCTGGGTTATGGGCCCAGCATGCTTCCGCTGCGCCACTCTGCTGTCAACCACCCCAGATGGGACTACGAACCTACAATCCCTGGCTTAGGAGGCCAGTGCCTTATCCATTAGGCCGCTGGGGCATCACAAACACCTTTACTCATCAGTTCTTCCAACAAACAGTTGCTTCCTAAACAGAGCATAATGTGAGACATGCCATGTTGGCTTTGGGTAACACAATAATGGCCCCAAATGCAGTAGATATAGTGAGTAGAAGGGAAATTTTTAAAAGTGCAAAGAAAAAGATGTGAAACATGTAGAAACTAGATTGCTATGCTGATATGAAACTGGCATTGTACCCCAGATTTGACCCGAACCCTTTGGGTAACACAATAATGACAATAAAAGCAGTTAGTATAGTAAGATGGAGGAAAGCATTTAAAAGAGCAGAGAAAGGAATTTGAAATATACAAAAATTGCATTCCCAAGATGATATGCATCTGGAATTGTACAGTAGGTGAATATGTACTTTCTGTATCTGGTTCACTTTACTAAAAGGTTGTAAAGGCCCTAAGTCAGCTTACAAAACACAGTTAGCAAAGGATGGTTTCGATCCATTGACCTCTGGGTTATGGGCCCATCACACTTCGGCTGCGCCACTCTGCTTTCAACCATGCCAGATTGGACTCTAACCATTTGGATAACATAATAATGACAATAAAAGCAGTTAGTATAGTAAGATGGAGGAAAGCATTTGAAAGAGCAGAGAAAAGAATGTGAAATATACAAAAATTGCATTCCCAAGCTGATATGCATCTGGAATTGTACAGTAGGTGAATATATATTTTCTGTATCTGGTTCACTTTACTAAAAGGTTGTAAAGGCCTTAAGTCAGCTTACAAAACACAGTTAGCAGAAGATGGTTTCGATCCATCGACCTCTGGGTTATGGGCCCAGCACGCACAATAAAAGCAGTTAGTATAGTAAGATGGAGGAAAGCATTTAAAAGAGCAGAGAAAGGAATGTGAAATATACAAAAATTGCATTCCCAATATGATATGCATCTGGAATTGTACAGTAGGTGAATATGTACTTTCTGTATCTGGTTCACTTTACTAAAAGGTTGTAATGGCCCTAAGTCAGCTTACAAAACACAGTTAGCAGAGGATGGTTTCGATCCATCGACCTCTGGGTTATGGGCCCAGCACGCTTCCGCTGCGCCACTCTGCTTTCAACCACTCTGCTGTTAACCACCCCAGTTGGGATTCGAACCCACAATCCCTGGTTTAGGAGGCCAGTGCATTATCCATTAGGCCACTGGGGCATCACAAACACCTTTACTCATCAGTTCTTGGAACAAACAGTTGCTTCCTATACAGAGCATAATGTGAGACATGCCATGTTGGCTTTGGGTAACACAATAATGGCCCCAAATGCAGTAGATATAGTGAGTAGGAGGGAAACGATGTGAAACACGTAGAAACTAGATTGCCATGCTGATATGAAACTGGCATTGTACCCCAGATTGGACTCGAACCCTTTGGGTAACACAATAATGACAATAAAAGCAGTTAGTATAGTAAGATGGAGGAAAGCATTTAAAAGAGCAGAGAAAGGAATTTGAAATATAAAAAAATTGCATTCCCAAGATGATATGCATCTGGAATTGTACAGTAGGTGAATATGTACTTTCTGTATCTGGTTCACTTTACTAAAAGGTTGTAAAGGCCCTAAGTCAGCTTACAAAACACAGTTAGCAAAGGATGGTTTCGATCCATTGACCTCTGGGTTATGGGCCCATCACACTTCGGCTGCGCCACTCTGCTTTCAACCATGCCAGACTGGACTCTAACCATTTGGATAACATAATAATGACAATAAAAGCAGTTAGTATAGTAAGATGGAGGAAAGCATTTGAAAGAGCAGAGAAAAGAATGTGAAATATACAAAAATTGCATTCCCAAGCTGATATGCATCTGGAATTGTATAGTAGGTGAATATATATTTTCTGTATCTGGTTCACTTTACTAAAAGGTTGTAAAGGCCTTAAGTCAGCTTACAAAACACAGTTAGCAGAAGATGGTTTCGATCCATCGACCTCTGGGTTATGGGCCCAGCACGCACAATAAAAGCAGTTAGTATAGTAAGATGGAGGAAAGCATTTAAAAGAGCAGAGAAAGGAATTTGAAATATACAAAAATTGCATTCCCAAGATGACATGCATCTGGAATTGTACAGTAGGTGAATATGTACTTTCTGTATCTGGTTCACTTTACTAAAAGGTTGTAAAGGCCCTAAGTCAGCTTACAAAACACAGTTAGCAAAGGATGGTTTCGATCCATTGACCTCTGGGTTATGGGCCCATCACACTTCGGCTGCGCCACTCTGCTTTCAACCACTCTGCTGTTAACCACCCCAGTTGGGACTCGAACCCACAATCCCTGGTTTAGAAGGCCAGTGCATTATCCATTAGGCCACTGGGGCATCACAAACACCTTTACTCATCAGTTCTTGGAACAAACAGTTGCTTCCTATACAGAGCATAATGTGAGACATGCCATGTTGGCTTTGGGTAACACAATAATGGCCCCAAATGCAGTAGATATAGTGAGTAGGAGGGAAACGATGTGAAACACGTAGAAACTAGATTGCCATGCTGATATGAAACTGGCATTGTACCCCAGATTGGACTCGAACCCTTTGGGTAACACAATAATGACAATAAAAGCAGTTAGTATAGTAAGATGGAGGAAAGCATTTGAAAGAGCAGAGAATAGAATGTGAAATATACAAAAATTGCATTCCCAAGCTGATATGCATCTGGAATTGTACAGTAGGTGAATATGTATTTTCTGTATCTGGTTCACTTTACTAAAAGGTTGTAAAGGCCCTAAGTCAGCTTACAAAACACAGTTAGCAGAGGATGGTTTCGATCCATCGACCTCTGGGTTATGGGCCCAGCACGCTTCCGCTGCGCCACTCTGCTTTCAACCACTCTGCTTTCAACCACGCCAGATGGGACTCGAACCCTTTGGGTAACACAATAATGACAATAAAAGCAGTTAGTATAGTAAGATGGAGGAAAGCATTTGAAAGAGCAGAGAAAAGAATGTGAAATATACAAAAATTGCATTCCCAAGCTGATATGCATCTGGAATTGTACAGTAGGTGAATATGTACTTTCTGTATCTGGTTCACTTTACTAAAAGGTTGTAAAGGCCCTAAGTCAGCTTACAAAACACAGTTAGCAGAGGATGGTTTCGATCCATCGACCTCTGGGTTATGGGCCCAGCACGCTTCCGCTGCGCCACTCTGCTGTCAACCACCCCAGGTGGGACTCGTACCCTTTGGGTAACACAATAATGACAATAAAAGCAGTTAGTATAGTATGATGGAGGAAAGCATTTGAAAGAGCAGAGAAAAGAATGTGAAATATACAAAAATTGCATTCCCAAGCTGATATGCATCTGGAATTGTACAGTAGATGAATATGTACTGTCTGTATATGGTTCACTTTAGTAAGACGTTGTAAAGGCCCTAAATCACCTTACAAAACACAATTAGCAGAGGATGGTTTCGATCCATCGACCTCTGGGTTATGGGCCCGGCACGCTTCCGCTGCGCAACTCTGCTTTGAACCGCACCAGATTGGACTCGAACCCTTTGGGTTATACAATAATGACAATAAAAGCAGTTACTATAGTAAGATGGAGGAAAGCATTTGAAAGAGCAGAGAAAAGAATGTGAAATATACAATAATTGCATTCCCAAGCTGATATGCATCTGGAATTGTATAGTAGGTGAATATATATTTTCTGTATCTGGTTCACTTTACTAAAAGGTTGTAAAGGCCTTAAGTCAGCTTACAAAACACAGTTAGCAGAAGATGGTTTCGATCCATCGACCTCTGGGTTATGGGCCCAGCACGCACAATAAAAGCAGTTAGTATAGTAAGATGGAGGAAAGCATTTAAAAGAGCAGAGAAAGGAATGTGAAATATACAAAATTTCGATTCCCAAGATGATATGCATCTGGAATTGTACAGTAGGTGAATATGTACTTTCTGTATCTGGTTCACTTTACTAAAAGGTTGTAATGGCCCTAAGTCAGCTTACAAAACACAGTTAGCAGAGGATGGTTGCGATCCATCGACCTCTGGGTTATGGGCCCAGCACGCTTCCGCTGCGCCACTCTGCTGTTAACCACCCCGGATGGGACTCGAACCCACAATCCCTGGCTTAGGAGGCCAGTGAATTATCCATTAGGCCACTGGGGCATCACAAACACCTTTACTCATCAGTTCTTCCAACAAACAGATGCTTCCTATACAGACCATAATGTGAGACATGCCATGTTGGCTTTGGGTAACACAATAATGGCCCCAAATGCAGTAGATATAGTGAGTAGAAGGGACATTTTTAAAAGTGCAAAGAAAAAGATGTGAAACACGTAGAAACTAGTTTCCAATGCTGATATGAAACTGGCATTGTACCTCAGATAGGACTCGAACCCTTTGGGTAACACAATAATGACAATAAAAGCAGTTAGTATAGTAAGATGGAAGAAACCATTTAAAAGAGCAGAGAAAGGAATTTGAAATATACAAAAATTGCATTCCCAAGATGATATGCATCTGGAATTGTACAGTAGGTGAATATGTACTTTCTGTATCTGGTTCACTTTACTAAAAGGTTGTAAAGGCCCTAAGTCAGGTTACAAAACACAGTTAGCAGAGGATGGTTTCGAGCCATCGACCTCTGCTTAATGGGCCCATCACACTTCCGCTGCGCAACTCTGCTTTCAACCACGCCAGATTGGACTCTAACTCTTTGGGTAACATAATAATGACAATTAAAGCAGTTAGTAAAGTAAGATGGAGGAAAGCATTTAAAAGAGCAGAGAAAGGAATGTGAAATATACAAAAATTGCATTCCCAAGATGATATGCATCTGGAATTGTACAGTAGGTGAATATGTACTTTCTGTATCTGGTTTACTTTACTAAAAGGTTGTAAAGGCCCTAAGTCAGCTTACAAAACACAGTTAGCAAAGCTTGGTTTCAATCCATCGACCTCTGGGTTATGGGCCCAGCACGCTTCCGCTGCGCCACTCTGCTGTCAACCACCCCAGATGGGACTACGAACCTACAATCCCTGGCTTAGGAGGCCAGTGCCTTATCCATTAGGCCGCTGGGGCATCACAAACACCTTTACTCATCAGTTCTTCCAACAAACAGTTGCTTCCTAAACAGAGCATAATGTGAGACATGCCATGTTGGCTTTGGGTAACACAATAATGGCCCCAAATGCAGTAGATATAGTGAGTAGAAGGGAAATTTTTAAAAGTGCAAAGAAAAAGATGTGAAACATGTAGAAACTAGATTGCTATGCTGATATGAAACTGGCATTGTACCCCAGATTTGACCCGAACCCTTTGGGTAACACAATAATGACAATAAAAGCAGTTAGTATAGTAAGATGGAGGAAAGCATTTAAAAGAGCAGAGAAAGGAATTTGAAATATAAAAAAATTGCATTCCCAAGATGATATGCATCTGGAATTGTACAGTAGGTGAATATGTACTTTCTGTATCTGGTTCACTTTACTAAAAGGTTGTAAAGGCCCTAAGTCAGCTTACAAAACACAGTTAGCAAAGGATGGTTTCGATCCATTGACCTCTGGGTTATGGGCCCATCACACTTCGGCTGCGCCACTCTGCTTTCAACCATGCCAGACTGGACTCTAACCATTTGGATAACATAATAATGACAATAAAAGCAGTTAGTATAGTAAGATGGAGGAAAGCATTTGAAAGAGCAGAGAAAAGAATGTGAAATATACAAAAATTGCATTCCCAAGCTGATATGCATCTGGAATTGTATAGTAGGTGAATATATATTTTCTGTATCTGGTTCACTTTACTAAAAGGTTGAAAAGGCCTTAAGTCAGCTTACAAAACACAGTTAGCAGAGGATGGTTTCGATCCATCGACCTCTGGGTTATGGGCCCAGCACGCACAATAAAAGCAGTTAGTATAGTAAGATGGAGGAAAGCATTTAAAAGAGCAGAGAAAGGAATTTGAAATATACAAAAATTGCATTCCCAAGATGACATGCATCTGGAATTGTACAGTAGGTGAATATGTACTTTCTGTATCTGGTTCACTTTACTAAAAGGTTGTAAAGGCCCTAAGTCAGCTTACAAAACACAGTTAGCAAAGGATGGTTTCGATCCATTGACCTCTGGGTTATGGGCCCATCACACTTCGGCTGCGCCACTCTGCTTTCAACCACTCTGCTGTTAACCACCCCAGTTGGGACTCGAACCCACAATCCCTGGTTTAGAAGGCCAGTGCATTATCCATTAGGCCACTGGGGCATCACAAACACCTTTACTCATCAGTTCTTGGAACAAACAGTTGCTTCCTATACAGAGCATAATGTGAGACATGCCATGTTGGCTTTGGGTAACACAATAATGGCCCCAAATGCAGTAGATATAGTGAGTAGGAGGGAAACGATGTGAAACACGTAGAAACTAGATTGCCATGCTGATATGAAACTGGCATTGTACCCCAGATTGGACTCGAACCCTTTGGGTAACACAATAATGACAATAAAAGCAGTTAGTATAGTAAGATGGAGGAAAGCATTTGAAAGAGCAGAGAATAGAATGTGAAATATACAAAAATTGCATTCCCAAGCTGATATGCATCTGGAATTGTACAGTAGGTGAATATGTATTTTCTGTATCTGGTTCACTTTACTAAAAGGTTGTAAAGGCCCTAAGTCAGCTTACAAAACACAGTTAGCAGAGGATGGTTTCGATCCATCGACCTCTGGGTTATGGGCCCAGCACGCTTCCGCTGCGCCACTCTGCTTTCAACCACTCTGCTTTCAACCACGCCAGATGGGACTCGAACCCTTTGGGTAACACAATAATGACAATAAAAGCAGTTAGTATAGTAAGATGGAGGAAAGCATTTGAAAGAGCAGAGAAAAGAATGTGAAATATACAAAAATTGCATTCCCAAGCTGATATGCATCTGGAATTGTACAGTAGGTGAATATGTACTTTCTGTATCTGGTTCACTTTACTAAAAGGTTGTAAAGGCCCTAAGTCAGCTTACAAAACACAGTTAGCAGAGGATGGTTTCGATCCATCGACCTCTGGGTTATGGGCCCAGCACGCTTCCGCTGCGCCACTCTGCTGTCAACCACCCCAGGTGGGACTCGTACCCTTTGGGTAACACAATAATGACAATAAAAGCAGTTAGTATAGTATGATGGAGGAAAGCATTTGAAAGAGCAGAGAAAAGAATGTGAAATATACAAAAATTGCATTCCCAAGCTGATATGCATCTGGAATTGTACAGTAGATGAATATGTACTGTCTGTATATGGTTCACTTTAGTAAGACGTTGTAAAGGCCCTAAATCACCTTACAAAACACAATTAGCAGAGGATGGTTTCGATCCATCGACCTCTGGGTTATGGGCCCGGCACGCTTCCGCTGCGCAACTCTGCTTTGAACCGCACCAGATTGGACTCGAACCCTTTGGGTTATACAATAATGACAATAAAAGCAGTTACTATAGTAAGATGGAGGAAAGCATTTGAAAGAGCAGAGAAAAGAATGTGAAATATACAATAATTGCATTCCCAAGCTGATATGCATCTGGAATTGTATAGTAGGTGAATATATATTTTCTGTATCTGGTTCACTTTACTAAAAGGTTGTAAAGGCCTTAAGTCAGCTTACAAAACACAGTTAGCAGAAGATGGTTTCGATCCATCGACCTCTGGGTTATGGGCCCAGCACGCACAATAAAAGCAGTTAGTATAGTAAGATGGAGGAAAGCATTTAAAAGAGCAGAGAAAGGAATGTGAAATATACAAAATTTCGATTCCCAAGATGATATGCATCTGGAATTGTACAGTAGGTGAATATGTACTTTCTGTATCTGGTTCACTTTACTAAAAGGTTGTAATGGCCCTAAGTCAGCTTACAAAACACAGTTAGCAGAGGATGGTTGCGATCCATCGACCTCTGGGTTATGGGCCCAGCACGCTTCCGCTGCGCCACTCTGCTGTTAACCACCCCGGATGGGACTCGAACCCACAATCCCTGGCTTAGGAGGCCAGTGAATTATCCATTAGGCCACTGGGGCATCACAAACACCTTTACTCATCAGTTCTTCCAACAAACAGATGCTTCCTATACAGAGCATAATGTGAGACATGCCATGTTGGCTTTGGGTAACACAATAATGGCCCCAAATGCAGTAGATATAGTGAGTAGAAGGGACATTTTTAAAAGTGCAAAGAAAAAGATGTGAAACACGTAGAAACTAGTTTCCAATGCTGATATGAAACTGGCATTGTACCTCAGATAGGACTCGAACCCTTTGGGTAACACAATAATGACAATAAAAGCAGTTAGTATAGTAAGATGGAAGAAACCATTTAAAAGAGCAGAGAAAGGAATTTGAAATATACAAAAATTGCATTCCCAAGATGATATGCATCTGGAATTGTACAGTAGGTGAATATGTACTTTCTGTATCTGGTTCACTTTACTAAAAGGTTGTAAAGGCCCTAAGTCAGGTTACAAAACACAGTTAGCAGAGGATGGTTTCGAGCCATCGACCTCTGCTTAATGGGCCCATCACACTTCCGCTGCGCAACTCTGCTTTCAACCACGCCAGATTGGACTCTAACTCTTTGGGTAACATAATAATGACAATTAAAGCAGTTAGTAAAGTAAGATGGAGGAAAGCATTTAAAAGAGCAGAGAAAGGAATGTGAAATATACAAAAATTGCATTCCCAAGATGATATGCATCTGGAATTGTACAGTAGGTGAATATGTACTTTCTGTATCTGGTTTACTTTACTAAAAGGTTGTAAAGGCCCTAAGTCAGCTTACAAAACACAGTTAGCAAAGCTTGGTTTCAATCCATCGACCTCTGGGTTATGGGCCCAGCACGCTTCCGCTGCGCCACTCTGCTGTCAACCACCCCAGATGGGACTACGAACCTACAATCCCTGGCTTAGGAGGCCAGTGCCTTATCCATTAGGCCGCTGGGGCATCACAAACACCTTTACTCATCAGTTCTTCCAACAAACAGTTGCTTCCTAAACAGAGCATAATGTGAGACATGCCATGTTGGCTTTGGGTAACACAATAATGGCCCCAAATGCAGTAGATATAGTGAGTAGAAGGGAAATTTTTAAAAGTGCAAAGAAAAAGATGTGAAACATGTAGAAACTAGATTGCTATGCTGATATGAAACTGGCATTGTACCCCAGATTTGACCCGAACCCTTTGGGTAACACAATAATGACAATAAAAGCAGTTAGTATAGTAAGATGGAGGAAAGCCTTTAAAAGAGCAGAGAAAGGAATTTGAAATATACAAAAATTGCATTCCCAAGATGATATGCATCTGGAATTGTACAGTAGGTGAATATGTACTTTCTGTATCTGGTTCACTTTACTAAAAGGTTGTAAAGGCCCTAAGTCAGCTTACAAAACACAGTTAGCAAAGGATGGTTTCGATCCATTGACCTCTGGGTTATGGGCCCATCACACTTCGGCTGTGCCACTCTGCTTTCAACCATGCCAGATTGGACTCTAACCATTTGGATAACATAATAATGACAATAAAAGCAGTTAGTATAGTAAGATGGAGGAAAGCATTTGAAAGAGCAGAGAAAAGAATGTGAAATATACAAAAATTGCATTCCCAAGCTGATATGCATCTGGAATTGTATAGTAGGTGAATATATATTTTCTGTATCTGGTTCACTTTACTAAAAGGTTGTAAAGGCCTTAAGTCAGCTTACAAAACACAGTTAGCAGAAGATGGTTTCGATCCATCGACCTCTGGGTTATGGGCCCAGCACGCACAATAAAAGCAGTTAGTATAGTAAGATGGAGGAAAGCATTTAAAAGAGCAGAGAAAGGAATGTGAAATATACAAAAATTGCATTCCCAATATGATATGCATCTGGAATTGTACAGTAGGTGAATATATATTTTCTGTATCTGGTTCACTTTACTAAAAGGTTGTAATGGCCCTAAGTCAGCTTACAAAACACAGTTAGCAGAAGATGGTTTCGATCCATCGACCTCTGGGTTATGGGCCCAGCACGCTTCCGCTGCGCCACTCTGCTTTCAACCACTCTGCTGTTAACCACCCCAGTTGGGACTCGAACCCACAATCCCTGGTTTAGGAGGCCAGTGCATTATCCATTAGGCCACTGGGGCATCACAAACACCTTTACTCATCAGTTCTTGGAACAAACAGTTGCTTCCTATACAGAGCATAATGTGAGACATGCCATGTTGGCTTTGGGTAACACAATAATGGCCCCAAATGCAGTAGATATAGTGAGTAGGAGGGAAACGATGTGAAACACGTAGAAACTAGATTGCCATGCTGATATGAAACTGGCATTGTACCCCAGATTGGACTCGAACCCTTTGGGTAACACAATAATGACAATAAAAGCAGTTAGTATAGTAAGATGGAGGAAAGCATTTAAAAGAGCAGAGAAAGGAATTTGAAATATAAAAAAATTGCATTCCCAAGATGATATGCATCTGGAATTGTACAGTAGGTGAATATGTACTTTCTGTATCTGGTTCACTTTACTAAAAGGTTGTAAAGGCCCTAAGTCAGCTTACAAAACACAGTTAGCAAAGGATGGTTTCGATCCATTGACCTCTGGGTTATGGGCCCATCACACTTCGGCTGCGCCACTCTGCTTTCAACCATGCCAGACTGGACTCTAACCATTTGGATAACATAATAATGACAATAAAAGCAGTTAGTATAGTAAGATGGAGGAAAGCATTTGAAAGAGCAGAGAAAAGAATGTGAAATATACAAAAATTGCATTCCCAAGCTGATATGCATCTGGAATTGTATAGTAGGTGAATATATATTTTCTGTATCTGGTTCACTTTACTAAAAGGTTGAAAAGGCCTTAAGTCAGCTTACAAAACACAGTTAGCAGAGGATGGTTTCGATCCATCGACCTCTGGGTTATGGGCCCAGCACGCACAATAAAAGCAGTTAGTATAGTAAGATGGAGGAAAGCATTTAAAAGAGCAGAGAAAGGAATTTGAAATATAAAAAAATTGCATTCCCAAGATGACATGCATCTGGAATTGTACAGTAGGTGAATATGTACTTTCTGTATCTGGTTCACTTTACTAAAAGGTTGTAAAGGCCCTAAGTCAGCTTACAAAACACAGTTAGCAAAGGATGGTTTCGATCCATTGACCTCTGGGTTATGGGCCCATCACACTTCGGCTGCGCCACTCTGCTTTCAACCACTCTGCTGTTAACCACGCCAGATGGGACTCGAACCCTTTGGGTAACACAATAATGACAATAAAAGCAGTTAGTATAGTAAGATGGAGGAAAGCATTTGAAAGAGCAGAGAAAAGAATGTGAAATATACAAAAATTGCATTCCCAAGCTGATATGCATCTGGAATTGTACAGTAGGTGAATATGTACTTTCTGTATCTGGTTCACTTTACTAAAAGGTTGTAAAGGCCCTAAGTCAGCTTACAAAACACAGTTAGCAGAGGATGGTTTCGATCCATCGACCTCTGGGTTATGGGCCCAGCACGCTTCCGCT